>NC_050183.1:13440650-13672569 GCF_008315115.2 Sander lucioperca
TGAGCTAAATGTTGAAAATTTATCAGCTAAAAAATTGTAACCGAACTTTTACATTCGGCACCCCATAGAGGAACAGATCAATCAATCTCAAGTCGTCATTTTGTGTAGAGCTACAGTGCAGGTGATAAAACCTTCAAACCTCAATCATGTTTCCTTTGCATTCAGGCTCTCCATGCTGACATGTGAAGGGAGAATTTGCTGATGGAATCTCCTACGAGAGAAATGTCAACTTTAAGTAGGCATGCAATTATATTCATTTAAATTTATATATTTTATCTGTGTACCTTAGCGTTACCGTACGGGACCAGAGTGACGGCCATGATGTCCTGCAGCATGGTCCAAGTAGGGAAGAGCTGCTGGGTGATGAAGACTCTGCAGTCCGGACACAAACTCTCATAGTACAGAGTGACAGATACTGGAGGAACAGTCTGGTTTGGTCTGATAGCATTCACCTCCATACACTGCTTCTGAACCTACACGTGGAGAAAACAAACAAGACCATAACCTTTGATTCTAAAAAATCATAAGTTTATGAATGACATACAGGTTTAGTAAGCAAAGACATATGAACCCTGTATATTTTAAATTTTCATACATTTTTTTAGCTTGGTGACTATGTACCATGTTCGTCATGACAATAAAAAAGGATTTAAGAAAGCAAAAAGTAAACAAAACATCTATTAGGTTCAAATTTTGTGAAATCCTAATGCCACAAAAACAGTTTCTGTCCAAGATGAGATAAGGGTTAGGGTTAGATAAGAGCGGAGCAGATCCTGTTTTTTTTCTAAGGGGGGGGGGAATAAATTCAACAGTTTGGTTTAAAAACAAAACATTACATAACTAAAACATTTAAAGACTGCCTTGAATCACTGATTACTAGCCTTTTTTTGTCTCATTTAATTTTAAATTTAACATCAGGGTATCAAACCAGCATTTTTAAGACATCACTGTAGCCTCTGGTGTCTTACCAATAGGCATTTTATTTATGGCATTTTATACACCGATTGTGAAGCTTAACATTCAAAGTAAAACAAACTGTTGTGTTTTTTTCACTCAACTTTAAACTAATTAAGTGTTTGTGCGATTTGACCCAGAGCTGCTCTGCAGGTCACATGAAGAACCACTGGTGTTCAATTTCTGAAGCATGACTCTCATTTAAAACAGACAGGGAAGTTTTCATGTTTGGAACAGCGATGCTCATATTAATATTATGGTGTTCATTGTTCATATTAAATATATAAAAACACGTCATATTTAACATTTTAATCAATAGGCCTAAGTAAAAGTGCATCCCACTTACAGAGATAACCCAGAAGTAATATAGCCTAGGCCTAGTAAAAGATAAAATCCCTCTATATTTAGCTTTTATTGCATTTATTTTGCTTTTACATTATTGTCTAATAACATAAATCGGCCATTACTGGGGCCATTAAGCGTTTGTTTTCACTATTCATGTAATTATTTAAGCATTTTGCTGTGTGTCCAAATGCTAAAGATTGTAAATATAGATTCCAGTGTGTTTATTCTACTCACATTGCATGATATTGCTATCTCCAGGGATCGACACCACTGAGACGGCGGATAACGGCATGCCGGTTTGGGGTGGGACATCCCGGAGCTTCTCCGGTCAGTACAGGCGAATAAAATCACAGCCAACAGTGCCGAGACCTTCATGTTTGATATGAGGAGTCCGCACAGTCACCAAGGAGAGATGACTGATGCTGCTCCGCCTCCTCCCTATGAGCCGCCCAATCAGCTGATTAACGCCAGGTGTGGTTGACTGCTGCTGTTTTCAGGTGTTCTCTGAAAACTCCTGCTTCTGCCTCCGTAAATCGGAGAAAATTAAGCAGCTAAATATTATCTGTACGTCTGTCTATCGAGGCAGGAGGTCTATCCACAATTAAAATCATAATTACTGGCTGAATTATCAAGCGGTTTTCTTTGTTACAAATGCCGGACATATAGTAATAGGCTATGATATCCTAATCCTTTTTAAGCAAGTGGCTATCGTCCTAACTGTAGGCTAGCCTACACATTTATTAAAAGCTAACAATGTATGGTTCCCAGAACGTTCTGGGAACCATAAATTGTTAGCTGGGTAGCCTAGGCCTACTTCATTAAATTAAAAATGTGGGGTTTCATAACAAAACACTTTATCTGTGTAGCTTACGGGGCTTTACATAGATAAATAAAAAATACTTAAAGATAGCATTAGCTTTTAATAAATGAGTAGGCTAGCCTACAATTAGGACGATAGCCAATTGCTTAAAAAGGGCTACCTCTTATTAAATTAAACACATTCGTAATAGTAAAATATTGTAAAACATCGTTTTCATCAGTGAAATTGTATTCCTTTGTTGCTTAACTTTCGCATTAACATCAGCAGCACAAACGTTTGGCTTTTACGGTCTCACTCCGGGCCAACATGGCGGCGGCAGAGACCGATGCGGTATCTACGAATCTCCACGGCATAGACACTATTAACGGTTGCGTTGCTCAAAAAGCCACCAGGAGCTGTTAACGCTAACGTTCCCACACGATAGCGAGAAATTGAAAACTTTTGTTATTTATTTTTTCGATGAAAACACAGGCACAGGAAGGACCTCCGAAGCCCGATCGACCAGCAGCTGTACGAAGGATCGGGAGCTAACATTAAAAGAGTTAGCTAACAGTTGCTGGGTGGCAGCATTGACCTATATAAAAGGGTGGCAGACGAAGCAAGTGTTTCCTCGGCCATGCTGGTGGTGGATCTAGAGGGAACTCGGCTGGCCAGGACAAGAATGACACGGAACAAGAACATGACGGGCAGCAGCTTCATCCCAACAAAAATGGCGGGAGGGAAGCATAGACTGTATATAAGAAGGGAGGAAACTACAGTGAAAATGGTGATTGACAACTCAACACCAGTTAGCATTGAAAAGGTCTAGAAGGAACTCTTCTAAAGGTAAGACTCTCGACTCTGTATTGTGTTTGCTAATTGTAAACTATGTGTACATGCTGCATAGGTTTGTCCGGTAACAGGTTGCCAGTGGTGAAGTAACTAAGTACATTCACTCAAGGACCCGTCTTAAGTACAATTTTGAGGGACTTTACTTGAGTATTTCCATTTTCTTCTACTTTATACTTAATTACAATTCAGAGGTAAATATGGTACTTTTACTCCAACGACGTAAGTCGTTAAGTCGCTTTGCAGATTCAGGTGATTCATTCTAAATAACAAATAAATTAGTATCTATTGTTAAGACTGTATTGATCAATGGAGGTAAATTGACAAGCTAAATTACCCAGCGTAGGCCTAATTCAAGTTAACTCCGTCTTTACCAGCTGCATAAAGTTAGTTAGTATAGTTTTAACATTAAAGTGATGTCCACATAAATGGATCAATACTTAGAATCCAATAATATAAAATATATTATTCTGTAGGGGTGTAACAGTACGCAAAAGTCACGGTTCGGTATGTACCTCGGTTTTAAAGTCACGGTTCGGTTCATTTTCGGTACAGTAAGGGAAAGAAATGCAAACATTAAACTGCAGGTTGTTTATTACTATAAACTTTTTTTTAACAATTTGTTTACACTTTTGTTTTAAAGTGTTTGTTTGTTTTTGTTGTTTTGTTTTTTGTTTAAACACTTTTTAATAAATATAATAAATAAAATATATATAAAATAAAAAAAGAATAAGAAAAATACTGCTGCAAAGTTCTCCACTAAATAAAATACTCTGTCTCAAACCAATATCACATAATAAAATATAATGAAAAATATAAATAAATAACTATGGATTACAGTGCAGAATTACCAATCCCAGCTTGTCAACAACCGAGTATGGTCGTAGATCAGCTGCTATAAAAACACCAATTGCTTTCGTTATTGCGTTGGCCCGATCGGAATTAAACCGGCAAAGGTCTGTTTAAATGCCAACAGGAGCTGCGTTTGAATTACGGTCGTTTTTTTCCTTGTAGTAGTGATGTTCACACTCGCGTGATGCCTTTTCAAGTGCATTAGCAACGTCGGCACACTGCTTTCGTCTTATCGACTAGTCTTTGTCCGTTGACGTATTTCACTGGAAAACCGAAGTGTTCCCAAACAGGAGACCTTAATGATATGGGTGGCTCTTCGATCTCCGGCTTGTCCGTACTGTCTATGGGCTTGTCTGCATTGGCCATGATGCTAGCTAGCGAGAGGCTGGGCTAAAGCGTGCCGTGTATGTTGTTGTACAGCACGCGGTGTGTGATTTTTATTTTTTTCCCCAAACCACTTCAGCGGAAATCCCGCCCTGCAGTCGATTTCATTGGTTTAGGTTACAGTGACGTAGGTTAGTAGGTTTAGAGATCAGTGTTTGGTGTAGGCAATCTGTACAGTGTTTGACATATTGACATGACCAATGAAAACTTTAGAATCAGCTGCAGGGCGGGATTTGCGCTGAACACGGAGACTTCCGCCACTTAATATGTTCGTGTGGAAACACGAAAATTGACCTATGTTCCGCACACAAAAAATTGCGTTCGGCCGTTCGGTGCACACGTGCACCATACCGAAAGCCCTGTTCCGAAACGGTCCGGTACGAATACACGTACCGTTACACCCCTATTATTCTGACATATAGTTTTACATTTTAAAAAAATGAATGCATGAAGGAGTTTTACTTGTGTTTCTATACTGTGGTATAAGTAAAGTACTTGTTCCACCCCTGCTGGTTGCACATCCTGCTATTTGAGAATACAGTTTATCTTACACTTTCATCTTTTTGATACTGTATTAATACGCTGTTGGTGGTTATACCTTTTGTATTCTGGTGCTCAGTGGTTGGTAACCCATAATTGTTTTTTAATAGTGGCTAGGGTTGAGTACAGCAGCTGTTCAAGGTGTGAAAGTAAATAATTTAAACCATTATTATGTGCAGCAAATGTTTAAATCTAGGGTGTAAACTATGTTGTTTAATTGTAAATTAGGGCTGGGCAATATATCGATATTATATCAACATCGATATATGAGACCAGATATCGTGTTACATTTTGGATATCGTAATATTGTGATATGACACGTGTAGTCTTTTCCTGGTTTTAAAGGTTGCATTACAATGAAGTGATGTCATTTTCTGGACTTACCGGACTTACTGACTGTTTTATAATTTGCCTTTACCCACTTAGTCATTGTATCCTCATTATTGGTGATTATTTATCACAACTCTCATTACTACTACTACTGAACACTTCAATATGGCCACAATATCGACATCGATGTATTTGGTCAAAAATATTGTGATATTTGATTTTCTCCATATCGCCCAGCTCTATTGTAAATCTATGGTGTAAACCATAGTGTTGTATTGTGTTATGTTTTATTTTATTTAACCAGGTAAGTCCAATTGAGTTTGGAACCTCTTTTGCAAGGAAGATGGTGAATCAGTTAATCAATGTGCAGTAGACCTGCTAGATGCTTGTAAATCTGCAGTATGTGCTTCCGTGGTACAGTACATTGTAGTGTTTTGCTCTAGACTTATTATGTAAATAGTAAATTGATTGGTATTTGTGATGTAGCCTGTGGTGTCAATCAAACACCACATCTAACGAAAAGTGTTAAAAATCCTCAGCTTATCAAATAATACTCATAATTCATTAAACCATCTTCTCAAATTTATTTGGGGATCTGAAAGGACATACATGAACAATGATGTTCTGAAGTGGATAAAGTCAGGTTACCAACAAAAAATGTTTAACAACCATCAATTTTCCTAAATGAAACAAAAGCTATTTCAAAAAAGCTGAATGTTATTGCATAATCAATACATTAAATAAGCATGTACAATAATAACAATATTTTCTCACAGCAATTTGGCTATTACAAAGGGCAGCTTAATGCTTAAAGGTCCAGTGTGTAACGTGTTTAGTTGTTCATTATCAAAATCTGTGTTGCCCGTTCACAAACTTGTCCTTTTTCATGAATATTTACCACCACCATCAATTCCAAGTATTCCTTTTGGCTTGAAATTTTACATTTGCATTCGCATGAACTGGGGTAGACGCTCCATATTCATGCTCCATCTTGAAATACGTTAGCCGGTCAGGGACATACAGGACATACTGCTCCACCTTTCGCGTTTTCGCTGTCACATGATAAACTCATAGGTGCTGCTAATGCTGCTAATGGGTATCGTAGCTTCCCGGCCCCGACAAGTTTAAAGAAGGAAACATGGAGGACCGCACATATTCAAATTCCAAATTTCAGTAAACAGGAATCTTCTTCTTCTCCCAGAAAAAGAAAGAGGAGATTGAAAAGAGCAAGAGACCGGCTTTTTGAAGCGTGAAGGCTACCGTAGCTGTAATACGTACTTTGAACTGTGTGGTGCGAGAGAGTTGATTGTGATATATGATCTCAACGCTAGATGGGAGAAATTCCTACACATTGGACCTTTTAAGATTTAAGCAGAAGACGAGTCCATACAGCCACAATAAAAAAAAATAAGTCAGAGTTACAGAAACATCAAGTACTAGTATGTTGAATGTGTTGCAGAGAAAAGTAGAGGTATTTGACCATATGCACAGCAGCTCAAAGTGAAACAAAACCTGTCTAAATATATCAAGTCCCTGGATTTAAAAACAAAAACCAAAAAACTGATAAAGATTCTCCCATCTAACTCAGGGTGAGATGGTCACCCTATCTCCTAAAATGTTGTGGTTTGTGTTCAACAAATGTTACTGCTAGATCCCACAGTGTTTATGGCATGGAAGAAAGTTGATGGAGCCAAAAACTGTGTGAATGCAAATATCATTTACTAACCAACCTCCTTCCTCTTAACTTTACCCATAATCACACCAAACCTTTAGTAAACATAACCATTCCCATACTTACTAAACTTAATCTGTCCCCAACGTAATACCTGAACACGCACAAAGCCAGACCTACCTATACCTCTTATACTGTACCTAAATAACCAATTCCTTTAACTAAACACTATCTAACCTTGTACTTTAACACAAACCTAAACAACCTATTCACCACATTGATGTAGACCAATTCTGCAAAATACATTAAATTGCATTGATTGCAAACATTTTTGAACATTCAGTGCAAACGGTTTTTAATTATTTTTACTATATCCGTACCAGCCAATTACATTATGATTAAAGTTAGGCAAGTAAAACAACTTGATTAATCATCATCATTGAGACAAGTAAAACCCTATTCTCCAGTATCATAATCAAACATGTTACATGCCTTTCATAAGCCCAGCTTCCACACCCATACCCTGTGCTACTCTAAGTGGCACACTACTTCCTGCATCGTTGCTGAACATAGGCATTGACATGAATCGTGTCCTGAGGCACCGTCCAATATGAACTTCCTAGGGAGGAGGAACTGTGTAAAAATACCGTCCCCTCCTAGGAATTTAAACTTGCATTATTACCACTAAAAGGTCTAAATATCATTACACCAAAGAACAAGGTGGGTTTTTTTTGTCAATCCTGCATCTCACAATATCAACCCCTTCAAAAAATCTCATCAACCCAAGTAAATGGACTTAATTAACAAGACAACCAGTTAAAGGCATCCGGCTGGGTCTTATTTGTTTGAAGCCAAACAAAGCTGTTATTACCACATCATACATCAGTTAGACTCATTTAATCTTCCATGCCACAAATCCATTGCAACAAATCTCAACTTCCTTGGTGGGAGGTTCTATGGAGCACATTCTAAAAATAAAAATCTAAATGGCCATCACTTACTTTTCTTTTAATGCAGTTATAAACGATTTACAATGTTGAAAGGTCGGCAGGCAAGCTAAATGGCTTACCAAGATGGCTAGTACCTGGGTACTGGAGATTTTTCTTTCTTTCAACATGACAGTACTTTTTTAATCTGTGTATAATAATTCTATTAATATACAACAGCAAATGTATTGTGGTAATGGTTGTTTAAGCATTAGGGAATAGTGGTTATTATGAAGAATTTGTTGGACAGAACTACTTAGCATGATTGCAGTTGAAAATACATCATGACACACATTTTATGATATGAGACACCAATTATTCTCCTACAAAACAACAATCATTTTGAAATGTGTTTTTTAGTTATCTCTATTTCATTTGTTTGTACAATGCTAAAATTCTTAACTTACAAAAAGAGACAACAGAAAAAGACCAAATTGTGCACATACAATAACAAAACTAACTTTGCAGAAATAAATACTAAAGTGGACAGCTGATTAAAGAGACAAAAAAAAATCAGTGCTTTTATCAATGCTACGACATATCATTCTCATCAGCAACTTGTCCGTATTTAGCACCACCACCTGCTTCAGTGACAGGGTGGATGAAGACATGAAGACAGTCATAGTATCTCCACCTCACATGAGGTACTTGTGTGCAAATACTGTGCTTTAAATCTAAACCCAACAGAGCAGTGGTGTAGTCTTATGTTGTTTGTGCACATACAACCTGTAGGCCTACACCTTTTAACTGTAATACTGTTACAAAATTAACCTGGATATGTAAAGTGTCTTTTCTTAGAATTCACAATATTAAATACATTTATATTTCAAGTTATGGACTTAAATTAATACTTTAATTAATCCAATCAGTGTGCAAAAAGGTTGTTTTTTTTTAACGGACAGATGCTTTCTTATGGTTTCACATGCTAGACGTGCACCTTGCATGCCTTAAGTAATAATAGTAATTTATGTGCATCCATGTTTTCTGTATAACAGGTCACTATAAGATGAAATGAAATTGGAATTCAGGCTAACTAAAATGAAGATCAGCAGTCTGATGGCGGTGGGTGTGAGTCCTAAGTACCTTAACTTCACAGTATTTCCTTTTACACTACACCACTGGTACAGAATCCTAATTTCTACACAGGAGTGTAGTACTACATGTGCATAAACACTGGGTACTACAAAACAGCATTGGACCAACATTTAAAAAATGCACTTCTCTAAAGAGTAACCACATACAGGTCAAAAGTCCTGCATGCACTGCCATCTAGTGGTTGTGGCACACTCTGTCCACAACCTGTGCAGTGCAGCACTTAACTGTGCAACACTACATCACAGATTGATGTGGTCACAAGCACAACAAACCATACCCAACATGAAAGCTTCTCTATTTGCTTTGATAAATACGACATCACAGTATCACTCATACTGTATGACTGAGGTGATCTCGGAGAGGTGCATTTAAGGAAAACTACAGCAATGAGTGCTTAGCACCAATGATGGAGACAAAGCAACAACAACAAAACATAGAATACAGCTAACCCATCAAAGAAAGGTAACAAAACATATCTTTTTATAGCTGGTGGTGAACCTATAATACCAGAACTGGTATCAAAGTAGTACCCAGCCGTTATGTCCACATTTAAATTAGTAATACATATAATACTTAGATAATCTGTTACACAACGCTTGCATGCAAAATCAAACATTTACATCTTTACTGCCACAAAGAAGGAATTGGACACAACTTTTTCAACTCCCTTCATGACAATAAACACTCTGACAAAACTTATAGCGTCAAGTGTGCAGCAAGCATCAAGCACATGTTTGACTGACCACTGAGAGAGAAGTGTATTTAAAGGGACCCATTAAACAGGAAAATATATATTAATGGGTAACTCAAACTAACAATGCCATATATAAAGACTACTGTGTCTTTCCCCCTATAAAAATAGTTTAAACAACTTTCATTTCAGTTGTTTACATTATAGATGTCATTTTCCATCACCATTTTGAATATACCTCACACTTAAGGAGCAAAAAAAATCATCTCAGGTATGTTCTGCAGCTATGTACCAACATTTAACAAACAAGTGAATGTCAATATCATAATTTTGTAACATTTCATGGTAACATACTATATTTGGTCCACCATAGCTGGAATCATACCTTGTTAGCTAGTCGCTAATTAGCCAGCAAAGGTAGCTAACAAGCCTGCAAAATTGAAGCAGTCATGGTAATACTTTTAAGTCTTTAGGCTATATGTAAAACCAGTTCTTTAAACTCTTTTAAAATATGATCAGCCGCCATGTCTAAGGTTCACTTCAGTTCATGGCTAAAATTTAACAATTATTTTGTATTGTCATGTAGTGTAAGGTTAATGTAGCAACTGCTGGGGGAATAAAGTCTATTCGACACTCACTTTTACAAAATAGTTAAATATAATGATTTAAAAATTGTGCTATTATAGTAAAAAGCAACTACCTTCGATAATAATACTCTTCCTGAAGGTGCTCCAGAGTATTTATGCTATTGTAGCCTTGTATCCAGCTAGACACAACCTCAACATTTGGTTCATTAGAACATTGTTGTTGACACCCAACATCATACTCATGTAAGGGGCAAGAAATCTCTCCTGAGAGTAACACAATTAAAATTATGATGGCTGGAACAGGAACACTTAAGGGCACTTTTCAACCAGACCGAAATCTAAAAGACCTCTATAGTGTATATTATCGCTCCAGAGACCTATCAAAGCACCTGGATCACCAACTCCAACAAAAATCCTCAAAGAATATAGAAATAAAAAAAACAACTGACTCATCAAAGATTAATCTGAACCAGATTATTACCCATATACCTAAGTAACTGTGCTTATTTTGGGTTGATATTCCAAAATGTGCATGTACACAACACACACAATTACTTTCAGTATTGTCTGTTTATACCCGCTCATATATTAACACTTTAAAGTGTTAAACAGTGATCTTAAAGCCACACATAGATTACACAAACTTTAGCATGATTGTCCCATGTTTCTACAAAAAACCATCACCTGCCAACAATTTGATTGCTATAAGAACAAAAATATTCCACACATAGGAGCTAAAAGCAAAAAATACACCCAGAGGTAGAATCCATGAAATTCTTATTTTGTCTCCATGAAGATATTGTGGAGAATGAAGATGGCAGTAAGAAAATAACTTTTATATTCCTAACCACTGAAATAAAAACTTCTTTTCAACCAACAAAATCACTATGTAAAAATCAGTGTCTCACACATCTCCAGCTCTCATCTCTGTGCTTATGTATATTCTAGGTTGTCTTGTTTTGGATAAAGTGCTTGTGTGTCTCCTCAGTTTCTACACTACACTAGCCATAATGCACATGTGCTTGGTAGTGCAGCCCCCATCCTTAGCTCAGTTTCCCAGAAGCACCTTAAACACTGCAACTGCTGATTATATGGATTTAAGATATGTACTGTGGAGGGATGATGGCTGTTGCAGAGCATTAATTAGGATTGTTGGACAAAAATATATTTGAAATATAGAGACCATGACTTCAATACTCTTTACAATGTATATTTGCTTCTTAAATATTTATGATTTCTTGTACTTTCAGAAAAACAAAACAAAAAAAAACCCATCAACACTGAAATATGAAAGTTCTGGATTAGTGAATAACTTAAATCAGTTTCTCTTGAACAGGGAAATATACCTTCCTTTTTATACTTAAAAAGCAAGCCAAATTATATTTCTCTGCTTTGATTGTTTTACTTATAAAAAGCAGTTTAGTATCAGTATTCTGAAAGCTAGCTACTAGTATCCTGCGTTACCCTGATATCGTCATTACTACACTGTTAAGATTTTTGCAACTTTAATACCAGCATTAATTTGCTGCTGTACTATTGTTGTCATGAGTCAATATTTCAGTGCTACCTCAGTACTGCTGCAAAAGATTTAATTCAATGTTGAATTCAGTTAAGTACATAATCCCAGTTGTGTTTTGCAAGCTGTGCAGATGGCAAGTAAATGGGAATTTTAATATTAGGAACATTAGCTTTAAAAAAAAAAAAATTGCATTAGAACAGAGCTACAGTCCAAATGCAACCATTGTATTTAACTCACAAAGCTGACAATGAACTAATCAACCTTAAAACTACTGTGGAAAAGCTGTTAAATCTGTTCCAAGTAACTTAGCAAAGCATTCGAGTGATTGTGACAGTAATGCTTTTTGTTTGCTGTGACATCTAACCAGTGTAGGATTTTTAGATCTGAGCACTAAAACTGTTTCTGGAAATTCTCGTATGGTAATGACACTAACCCGTACTCTGTTAGAGCCTGGTAACAGTGTCCACGTTAGTGCCTCCGTGGTGCAAATACAGTGAAGCTTTGGGAAAGTGCCATCAGGGTGGCCTGCTGGTGTGTCTCAGCTGGGCTGCTGGCCGAGAGCGGGCCAGGCCAGGGTTACATTCAGCTGCTGGTTGTGTTGGATCAGGGATGTGTGTCGATAATGGAGGACCAGCTCTCTTAGCGATGGGTATAGGTTGTAGGGCTCAGCGAAGCCGTACCCTGTGGATGTCCTGTAGATCACACAGTGCTTCACATCTCCATCCACACTGCATGAGACAAAATATATAATAATAATAATAATAATAATAATAATAATAATAATAATAATAATGTGGATTTTTTTTAAGGTTGTTTGGATGCCTACATCCAACACTCAAAAGGTTAGGAGTCTAATCTGCACTGCACTTACTTTTGGTAAAAATGTATGATCCATTAGGATTAGAGAGGGGCAAAATGTTGTGATTTTTAAATGCCTAGAAGATGCAAATCTGATGGTACTCACACAACAGAGCAGGCGAAGGATCCTCTCTGAGTCTGGCTGTCTCTGATTAGGAAGGTCCCGTCTCTCCTCCCCTTCAGCAGCTCCTCTGCCTCCTTACGTCTCATACCACCAACGTACCAGTTCCTCTCTTCCTGGTCGATATCATCTGCCAGAGTGTATGGGCTAGAGGATGATGAGGAAGTGGAAGGCTTGGATTAGCTAGGAAATATATTTTAGCTCTTATCTGATGCCTTGGCACATGAATGTCATGACCTGTCCTTTGAACAAATGTGAGCAACTGAACCTTGGTTCTTTGCCCTATGCTAATTTATCATACCATCTTTATTATTTATTATTAGTTGCCAGTTAGTAAAAGAAGATACGTAGCATGTGTTTTAATGCATGTATGCCATTTCATTTTTAAATAATAGAATATAAGGCAGTTGGTATCTCTGTATACATCCTTCGCTGCCATACTTTACTCTATCTGTACATGGCACAGATGTTTGCATGCGTCTGTGCATGTTTCAGGACCTGCACACAGAAGCATGTTTCAGATTTTTGTGAGTGGCAAGTAAAAAAAATAGAAATAGCAAAACATTCTTGTAGATTATGCAGCTTTCTGTTTTAATTAAACAACTATAACTCTAGAATAAATGAGGATACTCACTCTTCTTCTTCATTCCTGATACCCAACCAATCATTAATCTGGCTCTGCCTAGTACCTTGCTGGTTGAGCCAGCTGAAAAATGGACAAAACACAGTAAAAAAGGCTGCAAAATGTTGATATTTAGAAAAGATGTACCCTGTCAGTTCTTATGTTTCATGATGTTGGATGATATATATAAAGATAGCAGGTGACAGAAGATAATACAGAAGGCTTTTCTAATAGCATGATCTGTGGTAAAACTGCTCTGTGCTGGCCATTCCATTGATTTCCTATGGGGAGATTGCCACCGAGCGCTGCGCTCGAAGTTCAAATTATTTCAACTTTGACCTCGTTGCTGCTGACCTTTCAAGGCACAACCAATTCCAGACGCAATGATGACGTATACCTGCGCTTTGCTTCTCTGCTCTGCGCCCTACCTCGCGATTTTACAGCGGTCATGTGTAGGTGGGTTTTAAGAGTTGTTAATGCATAATAATGTCAGCAGACCTTGAGTTTTGCTTTATTTGTTGTAAAGTAGGAGCACCTGTCTATGTAAAGACACAAGGCTTGGTGTGTAAACCTCTTATTCGCAAAACCTGAATAGGGCACATCTGCTTATTTGAATTTACTGAAGACAAAGAGTCAGCTAGAAAGACACATCTTCCCATCAGGCTCATGATAAAGCCCAGTGCTGAGCATACTGGAGATTCACAGCTGTGGCTACATGGATGAGAACAGCTGATTGGGGTTTCTATGTTTACAACTCAGCTGTGGCACTGGTATGTGACAGACTGTTTTGAACTACACATTTTATCAGTCATATATCAGATAGTTTTCTTCTCATCATAGCGTATAGAGTTATGAGCTGTACCTGCTTGATACACAGTACAGTACATCCAGAAGAGTGTGGTCACTATCACAAACACTTAATTTATTCTGACTATACATTCATTTTGCAGTCGCTGCCCCCTTTTACTTTGTAGTACATGCTGTGCACGAAGCTTTATCCTTTTTTGCCTTTTTATGTACGTGATATATATTTTAATGAAAATAAATGTGTTTAGAATATAAAATCTCTAATCTAAAATTAGCAAAAAAAGTAAGGAAATTTGTGTTTGGTAGATTATTTCCCTGTGGTAACAATGCTTTTTGGCAATAAATCTTATACCGTTGGAAAGCCTGTTTAGTTCCCTTTGGAATGGTGCCCCATTTGTAAGGAACATGCATTTGTGGGATGAGCAGCAGCACTGAGTATGTGGGTTGTGCGCATGAAAGATTTGCCAAATCTTCTCTACCAATGCATACAGCTTATTCTGCCATTGACTCGTTTGGTGGATTGGATGATTGACATATTGGCAATTGAACAATTTATTCATTTCACAAACAGGAGCCTCAGTAGCGTGTGGAAGAACCATACACAGCCACAACAGCCTGGCACCTCCTCCTCATGCTGGTCACACACTGCTGTGGGATGGCATTCCATTCTTCAACCAGCATTTGTCGCAAGTCAGCCAACGTGGTTATGTTGGTCACTCTGGCACGAACAGTACACCCAAGCTGATCCATATAATCAGCAGTACTGACCTCAACTAGCCTAGAAATCTAGACGCACCCTAGCGGCAGCAAATTTAATTTGCAGCCAGGGGGGGTCTAGGCACTCTCCGTTGGCTTGCGAGCTGGAAAAACCAAACTCTGGTCAGGCCAATCACATCGTGTATAGAGTCGATGGGCGGGCTTATGGCTTCTGCTGCTGGGAACAGCGGTCTTCTGGAAGACTTGGAGTTAAGCTTTTCTTTGAGAAAAGAACAAAGAACGGCACTGAAATCATTCTTAAAAAAGGAAGATGTGTTCGGAGTTTTGCCGACCGGATACGGCAAAAGTTTAATCTGTCAACTAGCTTCGCTACCTTCTTCGTTGCTCTGCCTGGTTGTAGCGCTATCCTATTGCGTGCAGAGGGAATTTGAAAGACAACCGTTTATCCCGCCCCTCGGATTGAGCCCTGTCAATGGTGAGTTCCCAGACCCAACATCTTGATGTGGGTCTGGCTTGTCAGGCTAGATCTCAACCCCATTGAGCACTTGTGGGATCAGCGTGACCAACACAACGACGTTGGCTGACTTGCGACAAATGCTGGTTGAAAAATGGGATGCCATCCCACAGCAGTGTGTGACCAGGCTGGTGACCAGCATGAGGAGGAGGTGCCAGGCTGTTGTGGCTGTGTATGGTTCTTCCACACACTACTGAGGCTCCTGTTTGTGAAATTAATAAATTGTTCAATTGTTGATTGTTCTTGTTTCTTCAAACTTCAATCATCCAATCCACCAAACACCAAACTAGTCAATGGCAGAATAAGCTGTTTGGCAATGGCAGAGAAGATTTGGCAAATTTTTCAGGAGTGCAACCAACATACTCAGCGCTGCTGCTCATCCCACAAATGCATGTTCCTTACAAATGGGGCACCATTTGTAAGGGAACTAAACAGGCTTTCCAGCGGTATGAAATGTATTGCCAAAAAGCATTGTTACCACAGAGAAATAATCTACCAAACACAAATTTCCTTACATTTGTGCTAAGTTTATAATATGTACATACATGCATCCACCCTTTTAAAAACAGACCTACAACATCTAGAACATGCGGTGTTGAACTTACAGCAGGTATTGATCTCTGATCTTCCTGAGCTGCACAAGGTCGGGCTTCAGGCTGTTCATTTTCTTGTCGACCTCCATGTGAGCCAGCGCCTTCCTCCTCAGCTCCTCCTCCAACTTCTTTTTGCTGTTGTGGATCTCCTCCACCCTGGACTGCAGCTCATCGGAATTGCTTTGAATCCTGGGAGGAGGAGGAGGAAGAGAAAGAACAACTTGAGAAAACAATTCAGAGTCTGCTAGTATGGTGTGCCTGCTAAATGAGCATGACAGCACTGAGTATCTTTTTTTTTTTTTTTTTTTTTTAAAGATTATTTTTTGGGGGCTTTTCCCTTTTATTATAGTGACAGTGGATAGACATGAAAGGGAGAGAGAGGGGATGACATGCAGCAAAGGACCGCAGGTCGGATTTGAACCCAGGCCACTGCAGGACTCAGCCAACACGGGGCGAACGCTCTTACTGGGTGAGCTAGAGGCCGTCCCGGTATCTTTAATTTAGATTTTACCTTTAACTTATTTTCTTAAAATGCAGAAAATAAGTAAAACGGATAAGACAAAGTGACCAAATTGGAGAAAAGGTTTGGTATTTTAAAGCATACGTGTCTGAATCTGTACTGCTGTCTATTGAGAGGAACATGTCGATGTATTCTTTGCTGTAGCGTTCTTGAGTTTCACACTCCTCCTCAAAGATCCGAATGATTTCACTGAAAGCCTCTATGGCTGTCCGCTTGCTCTGCAGCTCCTGGTGAGGAAAGACAACAAATCTTTACTTAATGTTCAAGGCCTCAAAGTTAAGGCTCTGTTGTGGTAAAGCAATCAGAGGTAAAATATTTACTTAAAATACGTATATTGCTTTTAACCCACGGATTTATTTAGTAAATGAAGTCTCAGTGATTTGGATGCTGTTGTACCTGGGAGGTTTGGTTAAACTTCTCAAACAGAAGATCATACTCTTTGCTCTTCTCTTTGTATTGATCCTGAAATATCCTCAGCTGTTCTCCAACTGCATCAATGTCAACTTCCATCACAACCTGCTGCTACAGACAAGAAATGCAGCCAAAATCTCGTTTAGACCAACATAATTTCAAATCAAATCATAACAATAGACCTCCTCTACAATAAATAAAATTGCTATAACGGTATTTAGTAATTATATAGTTGTAATATAAGACGGCATACATTCAGAGTTCAGGGCCTCATAAACCCACCTGCTGGTATCTGGTTATGGGGTAAAGTAGCCGCGTGTCCAGTTTAGAGTTGTACTGGGCCAGAGACTTGTTCTGATAGTACTGGATCAGGTCCACCACAGAGGGAAAGACCAGTGGCTCAGAAAAGCCGTACTTCCCCCCATGATGGTAGATCTTTATCAGTCTGTTGGAGCCATCTTTCCTGCAAAAGTCAAAGCATAACTGTCGCACAAAGCTGCCAATACCAAACATTTCACAGACCCTGCAGAACTCAACACAAATGTTGCTGGTGCAAGATATATTTACTCTAATGCAGACAGGAGCAGCCGGTCAGCATCGTAATTTTGGGATCATCGTAGGATGAATTTCAAATATGGAAACATGAGAGAGGCATTTCTTATTGGGCTTAACCACTGATGTAAATGCATTGTCTCTAAAACCCAACCACCGTTCTGCACAGACCTCTACCTGGATGCCAACTTCCAACCAACACAGTGTAATCACTACACACACACACACACACACACACACACACACACACACACACACACACACATATATATATATATATATATATATATATATATATATATATATAGTATATATATATATATATATATATATATATATGTATGTATGTGTGTATATATATATATATATATATATATATATATATATATGTATATATATGTAGTATATATATATATATATATATATATATATATATAGCAGGAGCCATTTGTAAGGTGTAAGAAAGGGTGTTGACTGGAGCAGGTCTGTTCCCTCAGACAGGTGAGACGGATGACTGGAAAAACTAGATTGAAACGCATCCCGTGTAGAAAGGGTGTTAAATTGCTGACCGCTGGAGTCTGGGCCAAAGGCTAATCAACAAAGCTTTATATCTGAAACCTAGTCTGTCTTGATTCAACTAAATTTAGACTCTGAAACCAGACAAGTAAAGTTAGACTTTGAAACCAGGAAAAAATAACTGACGTCTGAGTACATGTATTCAATTTGGAGAGAACATAGTTTTCCCATGAGATGCAGAGTTCTGATAATTATAATATGTTTAGCAGCTTAAACACTTCATTACACATGTAGAGCCCTTAACTTTTTTTTGCATCAACTGGGGCTGTGACAGTATGGCTTTTTTCTTACCGCGATGAAGCAATATATCAACACGTTATGCTGCTCCGCAGCACAGCAGGCTAGCAGCTGAGCAGAGAGAGAGGGCAATCCGCTAACTTCTTGCTCTCTCTACCAATATTAGCTGCTCGGTTTTAACAATGTTTTACAAAACGTGCATGCAGGCTGAAATTCAACTGTAGTGTTTTGTCGGGATTAAGCTATGAGCAGAGGAAAACTCAGCTAATCGCTGGGTTAATTTATGCAGTGTAAAGTGCAAGGGTTAAACACTGCTGCAGCACTATACCGTCCATCTCAGCTGAGAATGGAGAAATTTCTGGCTGAGTCCTTCCCTTCCTTTTTGTGTATTATATATTCAATTGTCTTATCTGTTGATATCACAAGTAAAAACATTTAAAATAATGGACACACACAAAATTAATCCCCCATATTTTTAATGGACTCTCTATCCCCTATGTGCACGATAGTGATGAGCAACTTAAGTTTTTCTTTTTCCTTTTCCAGAATCCCTTGAACATAGTCAATGATGATAACTATACAATGAATATTGTGTTTAATATATATTTATATCACACAACATATCCACTTCTGTAACTTTAACCACCAGAATAATTGAAATCCAAAAAATGCAATTATCATCACGGCCTAGCATCAACTGTGCTCACAACACAAACTAGTTAAAAAGTAGTTACCTTAGTGTGAGAGTGTATTCCCCCTTAACCTTACTGGAAGCATCTCTGACCAGGAACGTCCCATCAGGAGTGTTTCTCATCATCTCATTTACTTCCTCTCTGGACAACCACAAAGGACAATAAGGTTTCAAACTGTTCATGTAGGAAAACAATTTGCAAATGATTTTCAAAATCCTCAAACTTTTAGATATTGTAAGAACTTGAAGGAATTTGCATGAAAAAGAAACCGGTTAATGTGCTGTATTATATCAGCAGGGTGATAAATAAAAACATCAACACGCCATATGAAAATATTCAATACCTCGAGGTATTTCCCCAGTACCACTCTGCATTAGACAGATGGTTGTCATCAGAGCTGGAGTCACATGCTGCCATCGCTTTGGTTTTGTTGTTCTTGGGTTGAAGTTCTGATCACAAAGGCAATAAAACTTTGTCTTACGAATACAAATTCAGAATTGCAAACATAGAATTTGTGTCATATTTTAATCAAAAGCAAGTTACCAAGTAGGCCTATTCTTTGATTTCTTTGTTTTATTATTATGATAATAATTTAACACAAATTTTAATAATACTACTTTCTTAAAAGATAATCCGTCATAGTCTCCATCCTTTTATCTCTTTTCACTCATTATATAACCATCTTTTTCTTATCGATCAACAACAGGCATTTTTTGTTTTGATTTTAAAAATGACTAAACTACCAAACAGGAGAGGCAGTAAATTAGCTAAAATTATGACTATAGCAGTTTTGTGCTAACACATTTGTTGCATATTTTCCCTTTTTTTTCTTTGGAACAAAAGTGATTAAATATGCTACAAAAGATCTGTTACACTTCTAACAAGCAGAGCAAAGAGATGCTGGAGAGTACCTCCTTCCTTGACAATGTTGGTTCTTAGTGCAGGAAACACATCATCAGGATCAACAGGGGAGGAAAGGTCTTGCAGGAACGCTGTCAGGGTGTGAGACTGAGCCTCGCTGTCGCTTTGGCCCATCTCAGGATCCAAGAACTCTGCAACATCAAACGCACAACAACCTAGTGTTACTCCTGATGTCAGTTGTGGCCGGTCTGTACAGTATGTGGCTATCTGTACTTTGTGGCTGTTGAGCACACACTGCTGGCCCACTGACAAGGACTCCAGAGGGAGATATCGATGTGTTGCTTAGTCTTGCACCATGTGGGAGAGTCTGTCCGGGCTAGTCTGCTGACAGGTGACACTGTCTGACTGCCTAAAATACCAGAACAGGCACTCCTCAACACTCAGGCACACTCGGCCAGATTCAGTGCTGCTTAGTGCTCGACCTCGCCTTGCTTTGCCTTGCCTCGCTAACAAACAACAGCTGTCTGCAGCGAGATGCCATGTGGGCCTGTGGCTGTAGGAAAGCAGGGGAAGGTGAGAACCTGTCTGTCAGGCATTTCCTGAAAGCATTACATTTATGTGTGAATTGTTTGTGTTTGCTAGTATGTGGTTATGCAACACATGCGTTGATACAAATGTGTGAGATGTGTGCTGTTAGCAGTTGATGTAAATCATCCCTTCAGCACTTGTGATGGCATGTCTGGAGATGCATTGAATTGCTGCTGCAGACAGAGCTGTATGTTGGAGGAATCATACGTATGCTGTTGTAAAAATAGAAAGGGCGTAAACTCATTAACCCAGGGCCTATAAACAGTGAAGCTCTGTCAAAACTTGCCTGGTATAAAAACCTAAGAAAAGCTCTGCATTTAATACACCTTGAATGTTGGTACATCATTTAACTCACTAAGCCTTTGAAACTATGTGATCCCAGCTGCTAACATTTCTCTTGGAGTTTTTCACATACTTGTTCTCTAGAGCTAAAAGGATTAGTCGATTAATCGGTTGACAGAAAACTAATTGGCAACTATTTTGATGATTGACTAATTGTTAGTAACAATCACAACAACAAAAAAAGCCAAACATTCTCTGGTCCTAGCTTTTAAATTGTAAGAATTTGCTGCTTCTTTTTAGTCATAAAAAACTGAATATCTTTGGGTTTTGGACTGTTGGTCATAAACTGTCAATATGAAGATGCCACTTTGAGCTTAAAGAAATTTAATAAAGTAACCGGCAGATTACTTGTAAAGCTTATGAACACCAAAGTCTGAAGAACGGCTTCCCAACTTGGGAAATGGGACCTTCTGAGGAGTATGTGAATGCACAATTGGCCTTGGCATAGGTCTTCACTCTCTGAGTGCCATTCAAGTTATGAATGTTTTGACTATGTGTCTAAGAAATCTGGAGCCTCAGTGACTATTCCAATGGCAACAGAAGAGGTGCCAATCAGACCTGTGGCAAATCGAAAAATCTTTCTTTCAGGCAAAAATTATTTAAAGAAATACTGCCTCATATTTGTCTGTATGACACAAACTGGCATTAGATAAATGTTATTATTCCTTACAGACAAGAATGTTTTAAGACTTTCTAATTGCTCATTAAATGCTGCGGAGGTTTGATTTGGAAATCTGCTTTAAAAGGATGAGAAGACTCTAGCAATGCCAAAATTTTTGAGATTGTTTCTGCAGCATTTTCTTATCTATTTACTATAATTGTTCAGATGCATCACAATTACTATAAGCAAAGTTATGTCAGAATTAATGCTTAAAAATGCTTAGTATAGCACCAAATCTTACCTTGAACTGCTGGTGAAGGCTCAGGCCTAGTAGCCACGGATATGTCTGTCTGCTGTCGTGATTGGTTATGCGGTGGTGATGACATCATCACAGAAAATACAGAATGAGGCTCAGGATTATCTCCCATATGGTTGGTGCTCTCGTTGATGACCACAGCCTCGTCCCTGAGATGGAGGGATGCTAGTGATGTCGTTGGGAAGTCTTCTGCGCAGTTGAGAGCTCTGAGATGGAAACCTTTTTCTGCCATTTTCACAACACGGACTGAATAGTCCAGCTAGGTTTTTATTGAGGTGGTGAAGCAGTGGGATGTTAGGTGCCACGGTGCTGTTGTTCTCATACTATCATCTTACAGTTAAACTCATAGCTGAGGATAGAGAGGGTGACGGTGCAGAGTTCAAGGCTGCCCTGTGTTGTGGAGGTAGAGCATGTTTCTCAGCCTGAACCCCCAGTTAAACCTCATCACAGAGCAGAGCGATGACATTGCCAGTAGATCCTGTGTTTTCACTTTAATGTACTCAGTGGGAGTTTTCTTTGTTCTGCTTCACAGTCATTCCCCTAGAAGGATTCATACCTGGAAGCTACCCAGGACAACCACAGTTTGTTACTGAAAAGCTGACTGCCTGCTGCATATACACCTTGACACTAGTTATTGAGCTGTACACCAACTGGAGAATGAGGGACTGAAGCACCACTTTCTGATTTCTTCCTCAAGGACTCGTGCATCATCTCGTGTCAGAAAACCTTAAACAAAAAAGGCACAAAGAGTTTGAGAATCAATACTGTAAATTGGGAAAATAGGCCTTTTTGAATGTAAAACTTCTGGCCAAATAATGACATAATAATCTGCGCTGCTTCACAACTCTGTTCTCTGTTTGATATTTGGGGCTGTCAAACCCTTATTTATTGCCGCTTCATGTTCCAGACTTGCTGCCTAGTGTTAATGCTCAGTAATTTTGAAATTTAACCTCTGGCATTATCAGTCTGAGTACTTTTAGAGGCTTCCTGCAAAAGAGGTTAAATAAACTCAATCATTGTTACTGACATGTTTATGCACTGAAATGTTAGACACTATTTTCTCTGATAGGTGTTACATAGCGTAAGAATAAGAGAATATTGTAACTATAATTGTGAGCCATACATTTGTCAACTGTCAGATTTTTCCATAACGTTTATATTGTGTCTCATATCCATTTACACATCTGGTTGTATCAGACCAGTGTGGGAACTGCTTTGTGGCAATATTGGGGGTTTTACATGACTTTTGCATGATGAAGTAACTTGAATTGTCAGGTAGTTATATTTACTTGATTAATAAATAACAAGACATTCCTTTCTGGTTATTTCTGGTTTCATAATTGATTTGCAGGACATTTGAGTGAGTGAGAGAGAGAGAGAGAGAGAGATCTCTCTCTAAAATGACGCATACTGCACCATGTTTGAAGACTATATTAACATCACCGACTCTTAATGTTCACTGTAATCAAGAGGAGCAGGTTAATTGCAGACCAAGCTGTATGCAGAGGCTGGTTTTATCCAGCACAATCCAGACTGAGTAGTAGTGAATGTCTTTTTTTGGTACAACTTGTGAGGAATTCCCAATCCTAAATAAAAATAGAAAACTAGCAGTCATCTATCAGAAAAAGCTGTTAGAACAAGTCTCAGAAAGTATTATGAAATATGTAAGAGGTTAATTTGGAAATTAAATACCTGGTCAAAAGACAAGATCTGCTCTAACAGAATGACTGGAAATGTCTTTAAACAGATTATATGTTACAATGAATATCATGTTGCTCCAGCACTGGACCTTGTTTGTCCCAGGATCAACATCCCAAGAATAAACTTGTAAATTGAATTATCTCACAAGGATGTCTTTCTTTAAAGATAAAGACATCTTTCCTCAGACATACACCTTTTTACCCCTTGCGGTGCGTCCTTGAAATTAAAAAGAAAAAAAAAGTCTGCACGTAATGTCCAAGAGAGTATAGAATATTGCTGTTTGGGATTTCATGGGATTTTTCTTTTTGGGAATTCTGCGTCAAAGATTTTTTATATAATGACTGTACAGTTAAATCATGAAACCCATTTCATGGTAAAGAATTCAGGGGGACTGTGGCTAAATCCTCCTACCAAGCATCTGAGATTAGTCAGCGGTTTATTATCCTCCTATACCCTTTACAATGTGACATCCTATTGAAGAGACATCAGATGGGGTATCTACACTACAAGAGGAAAATGACCATAACTTTATTTTAATCAAAATGTATTTTAATGAAAGATCTGATTTATTTTCTTTCTTTTTTTTGTAAACATGATGGATCCGATCCCATCACAATAGATAAGGTTTTAACAGAAAAACAAGATGTCATAGTTGCTGTAACTCTAAACTGCAACTGAAAACAACACAGTAACCTCATTTAACTTCTTTACTAAATCTTTTTTTATTTACAAAATCTGGACAACTAATCCTTATCAGCATCAATTTAAGGTATCGGAGGTATCGAAAAAGCTTTAAAAATACAGATTATGTGACAACTCAAATTCACTTATCTGTATTGTTGCTGTTAGTAGACACATGACTTAGAATGCAGTCTGTTTCTATTAAAGAAGCATACAGTAGTATCTAAATTTACTGAGTGATGCAACATTGCAGATTAAAAATCGAAGCACTGGGAATCGCGTCGGCATCAAAATACTTTCAATGGTACAGAACGATAAAGTCTTCGCGGCCCGACATTCACAGACATTGTGTCCGTAGACACGATGCAGGATACTAAACATGATATCGACAAAATCCTGCGATCTTTATGACATAAGCCAATTTTCTCGTTTTAATACTTTCCTGACAAAAAAAAACAAATTTCCAGTACACATCCATCTGGGACGACACAACTGGGTTATTTCATTAACAACCTTTTTTGACATCAATATGATTGTTGCTATTTATGTTTGTAAGTCAAAAAACACTGTCCAGAACTAGGTTGTGTTTTAATGATGACCTAATCAAAACAAAGTAAATGGTGTTTGGTGGATCAGTTAGAAATTGGTGGATCAATTAGGAAAGGATTGGTAAAAAACAAGTCATAAAAATCTCTTAATGTATTTTGCATTTTACAGTAGCGTTCTGCTGAAAATGTCACGTACTTTCAGAGTGTCAGGCAATTTAAATTGTCAATTCACCATCCAACAGAAAATGACGAAGGTATTTATTTTGCTGATGACCGTCCTTTGAATGTGTTTTTGTTAAATATTCGGTCGTAGTATGTTATCCAACAGTGTTGCATTCCAAAAACGGGGCGACTGATGTACGCCATATTTCCTCCAACGCCTTCAAGCTTTCCATCGTCCCATACCTAAGCTTGGAATGACGAAGCGATATGAAGGCTGAACATGCACGGAACTTTCAAAATGGCAACTTCGGGTGTAGATAACATCTGAACAGCCTGAAAAAATGAAGCATCATCAGGAAACTCCGCAGGACGGGACATTACGCACCTACCTGGGCCAAGACAGAAGGGACCGGGCGGCAGAGAAAGCCAACGTTTCATCAAACTCCATTAAGCGGCGAAGAGACGTGGCTGGACACACACGTGGCTCAGATCAAACCAACCACCGGCCTCGGTCCTCACGCCATCCAATGTCCTCCACCCCCCCCCCCCCCACCCCCCCCCACCCCCCCCACCCCCCGCTCCTCCCATCCTGTACTGCCTCTCCGCCTGTGTCCTCCATCTTTTAAAGATCCTCTCCACTTGGTTGTTGTCCGTCCCCTCTGAGTGCCACATTTTCCCACGATGCCATTCCTCTGGGTATTTCCTCTCCTCTTCTCCGATAGACTTCATGTCTTCATAAAAGTCAAGCCTTTTCCAAGACAGTTCCCACTTTGTTTTTACTTTTACATGTAATGCACAGAAAAAAAAATCTCCACTGATCTGTGGGGTGCAGTATAAAAAAAAACTATAAAAATGTATACAAGTATGAAAAAATCTATAAAATGTATGTAGGTTTTAGAGCTTGTGCAGGTCAAGGAAAGGCAAAAGTAAAAGCAGCTCTACTCTTCGCATCGTAACTCTTTTTTACAGTTTGAGAGCACAGTGTGGATGCACAGTGGGGGGACAGAAGCATGAGAATGAGTCGGTGGGAAAAAAAAACTCGTATATAAATAAATAAGGGAAGGATGCCACTGTTGCTATACAGAGCGAGGGGCTTAGTGGTCTCCTGAAATCCTATTGGGCGGCCTGTTGCCATGTGCTCAGGAGTCAGCAGAGATGCTGCTAACAAATCAAGGAAATGTTCTAATATTAGACTGTATGTATCTAGGCAGCGGGAGCCCCTGACCTCTCAACTCAGCCAACGTTGCGTTCCACTTCACAGATCAGCATAATGAAAGAAGTAGTGTGGAAGTAACTGGTTAAAAAAATGTTACGGCACTGTAGACAAAACAGCAGACACAGCCCCCCACCACCCCAACTACCTCCATGATATTCCAGTCAGTGCAGTTACAAACGGACCGAAAGGGAGAAAACGGATTCATCTTCTGTTGATTTCTGATATTTATGAAATACAGATACATGTTGTTGTTTTGCATTTTGGTTCTCTGGGCAATTTGTAGAGCATCCAGTTTGTGAAATATCTTTTGTTATTTAGGTGAAATTTGCTCCATTTCTTACAGGTTCTGCTGTAATAAACTACAGTAGGTCCATGCATTAATAATGAAATAAATTGTAACTGGTGAGCAAAGAAAAAAGATTTTTTTTAAAGAATGCTGCCTATTACGCTGCCCTGCTGGTGTATGTTATTTTACCCTATACCCTGCATTTGTTATATATTTTATGAATAATATTGTCATACATTATTATCTTCTTATTAAGCTGTTTTATACTGTCTATATTGCTAATTATTCAGATAAACTTATTACATGAATTGCTTTCTACCTCTTTATTTTGAGGCCATGGCTTCTAGCGGTGTATTTCCAACACATTCATCGTCATGTATTTATCTGCTAATTATCTGTTTGTACATTTTATTTTGGACAAAATTTAATAGAATTGAATGGCTTTCACATCCCAAAAAGTGATATTATGGAGCTCAGTAGATATGTGCAGCTTTCCTGTAAAAGGAAAACATTGCATTATTGTTATTGCTATCCACTATATGGTTATGTGATCCTCGATTCTTTTTAGGCTCTTGAAATCTGAAATCAGGCATGATAACTTCATAAAATGTGTGGAACTCCAAAATATCTAGGTCATAATTGTTGTAGGTTGGCAGGTCTGTTAGGCAATGCAGATTAGACGGGGTCATGCTGTAGTGTTACTATTTTTCTAATTTTTTTCCATAAATGTAAAGTTATTTTTCTTCTGGTCAAATGTTTAGAAAGATATTCTGAAACCGCAAACACATTATCAAAAGGATACTTTTAGATAATGTGTAAAGCTCCATCCTCATTTCTAATCTAATCTGAATCTTGACCATTTCTAAACAGTATTTGCAGAAAAAATATAGAGGTAAGTAGAGAATGAAATGAATTTCTTTTCCCACCTCATTAAGCTCAAAAGATCCTGTCATCTTCAACTGGGGGATGAATGGATCTTCTGTTTAGTATGTAATGGCAGTATACCATATCTTATCTAAGTTATGTTGTACTTGAAAAGTGATTATACTTAACATCTACATTTATAACAGATTGTGTCTTTGGTAATCTCATAATAACAGATTTTGTTTACAGATGATTTGGTTACATTATCTCTCTGCAGTGCTGGTTTTTAACAGCTGTTGAGTAAATGCTCCCAATACGGTGGTGGCTCAGAAATCACATTTAATGGCATGATAATTAGATGTAAATAGGTTAGAAATAATGTTTCCCCAATTCCACTTACTTAGCAAGCATGTAAATACATTAGATGTCAGTTGCTTAACATGATGCCATGATGTTACCTCATGTACTACAATTGTATAGTACCATACTCTACATTTATCAGCATAAATGCACTGTCACCAGGTAGGGATAACAAACCATGTGTATAAATGTGCAGATTGAATATGTTAAAGAATAACACAAATTATGCACTGGTTAATCCTTCCAAAACCTTTGAGATGGTTCCTTTTTATTTGTGATTAACATTTTCTTTTTCTTTTTTTTAAACAAAACATACAGCTCACATTAATTTCTCACTACGGCCATGTTCAGAAGATTGTGGCATCCAGCGACTTTCCCACGCAGAAACTCGAGTGAAGATAATTACCTCTTCTGAAGAGTCCATGTTTTTTTAATCCTCCGTGTCCTCCTTGGCTACTAGCAACTGCGTGGAGGAGGGGTGGGGGCGGTGCGCGGTCACAGAAGGCTATATCATGTGGACACGCCGACAGTTTTGTTGTCATTACTTAGAATTCCTTAAAGGGGCAGGGACAGAAAATACACACTATAGCTTTAACACAGCTATTGTGTTTTAACTTTCAAAAATAATATCAAGCCTCCCTCTATCAGATGGTCTGCAATGGGATACATTTCCTCTCAAAACTGACTAAACTTACAGTTTGCCACAATAAAGTTGCAATATGGACAATCATTTTTCTACAATTCAATTAACTGCACTGTAAATGGATTTGTTTGCAGTGCACTGATGTTAAAAATAGTAACCATTGATGGAAAGTAACTGTACATTTACTCAAGTAATGTACTTAAGTACAATTTTGAGGTACTTGTAGTTTGAGTAATTCCATGTTCTGCTACTTTAGTTCTACTCCACTACATTTTGTAGGCAAATATTGTAATTTTTACTCCACTACATTTATTTGATAACTACTTAATATAATAAATACTTTTTCCACCACTGGTAACACCACAAACCCATTTCAGAAAAAAACTTGCTCAGTCTATTGTGTAAAGATGTATCATTTTCAGATGGTATTGCTTTTTGAGTTGATGTAGCCACTAAAAAAATCTTGGAATAACTAGTGTTTATCAACATTGAATTTTTCTGAAGAAGTTGCAATCGTTAAAATAAAATTTGTCTTCTGTATTAATTAACTTGTCTAATTGTGTTTCAAGATGCTGTGACTTCAGGATTCCTTCGTCCCTCTGTTCAGCCCAGATAGGAATGTAATGTTACAATTCACAATAAGCTTACCTTAATGTTAGGTAAACACTGAGTTTGGATTGCTAATTCTTCACAAAGTGACTAGAGAGTAGGAAAATGTAGAAAACCCAAACTAAATTGTAAAAAAGTGCATAAGAACAACGTTTTTGGAAGAGAGATTTCAGAACTCCACTTTCACTCAGTGTAAACAGTTTCAGTTAAAAAAAAATTGTAATGCATGCACACAATTACTAACGTTTATGTAAATATGTTTATTTCAGACGTGAATATATATACGTATATGAGCGTACAATGCACAGACAGTTAGTGCAGACTATGAAGGTGAAGAGGTTCACAGATAAGTTAACCAAGGCAGGACAAAAAGAGAAGACCAGAGGGCAACACACACCGCCTGTATCGTGTGATATCTAAAGTACACACTGGATATGCAGACAGAAGTAGTCAAGATGGAGTAGCCAGGATGTGCTAAACCAGGGAGCTAATAATGTTACATTTTCTGCAGCATTGATGCTTTACTAAAAGATTTATTATAGACAGTGACGTCTCTTGACACATATTTGTGATGTCAGTGTGTGGGCTGAAATAGAAAAGTTATTGGTGCAGATTTTTTTGAAGTGCATCATATCCCACCGGTGTATGTTGCCCGCAACAGTAAAAATATTAGTGGAGTGCAAATAATAAATGTAAAGGTCTCATCTTCTGTCACACAAAAAAAGCACTGGAGACCTCATTTAGACATGCTAGGAGCTCATATTAGTCAAGTATATTATATAACCATTCACGACTTATGGAAAAATATTCTCATATTAACAATACTTATAAATGCAGGACATATTATATATATATATATATATATATATATATTTATTTAAGTAAATTCCAGTGGAGCTTTTCACAGCTCAGATCCAGTTATGTTTGCTGATCTGTCCATCTACATCAGCAGCCATGAGCATTCAGTCTGAAGGCCAGGACTTGTGGGGACTGGTGGGGCTCCTAGGCTGGGCCTTTGGACTGCCCTGAAAGACATAATGTAAAGAACGTGGTCAACTTTTAAATGACATATTTTTTGCTAGTTTGAAGGGTCGAGAGCCATTACATCTCAAAAGGAAAGTCTCCTTCATTGTTGACTGCTATTGGTATGTTAATTTCAAAGTGTACTGAAAATTTTATTTACAATGTAAGTTTAGATAAATGTAATGGAAATGTTTTAGTTATGTAGTAATAATTCAAATATTCTGTTTCCTGTCTTTTAATAAAAAACACAATCCACAGGAGCTTGATAACACCTGTAGGGGGCAACAGTGCTCTTTCAGTCAGTGCTGCCCACACCCAACATAAGCTTGGATGTTGCAGAGGAACTGATCTGACCCACTTTAAATACAACAGACATTGCTCACTGTACAGTTATGTTGACTTCAGCCTGCTTACATGCCATTTCCCAGCAGTTTAAAAGATGGTGGCTCTCAAACCTTTCAGCTTGTGAAACCAAAAAATGAACCACCGCCAACTAAAAAGTTAACTCTTGACTCCAAATGTCATTTATTCTTTTTCCTTCTTTCCAGGGTGTTAAACGGAACAAAGTCTACATTAAAATTAAAAGGTGACTTTGCTATAAAGTAGGCCACATTTTGAACTCTACTTAAGTCTGTAGCTTACTGTACATGTGTGCTACCCCATCTCCACAAAGGAGGAGGCGGGTGGGAAGGAGGACTCACCACAGCAGGCTGGGTCTTGGCATAGTTCATATGGGCGTAGAGCAGCACAGCTGTGTCGTTGTGAGACGCCTCCAGTGCAATGGACAGAGCATTGCTGCCATCCTACAGACAGAGGAGAGAGGGAGAAACAGATACAATAGGAGGGCAGAGAGTAAAAGTGAGATTATTGACCCTTAAAACACAAGAGCTCACATCAGAGAGCTTTACAGTGATCCACAATACACACGGTTGTTCCTTTTTCAAGACTGTGCCTCTGTCTGGATGTGTTACGTCTCTCTTGTGATGGATGTCACGTTGGGGCAACTCATTCATTCCCATCAGTTAAGTCACTATCATGCATCCCTGATTTGCCAGTAAACAACCAGGACATTCATCCGCCCTGCATCCTTAGCCTTTCTTTGTTTTTGTAGTTGTACCTTCGCTGCTATTACATCAAACATGTCAAGCAGGACATAAATCTACGAGGTAGGGGCTTTTCCAAATGTTTTCCACCCCCCACCCCACCTCTCGGTCCAGCTGTGCTGCACTGAAACACAATCCAGGAGCTGCCTGCACTGAACGGCCAACTTATTCATGGCACAGATGTGATTGCTCAAATATCTGTCTGTCTGGCCTCTCTTCAAGCATCCAGACCAATCCTCTGTAAAATCACTTTAAAACACACGACGTGCAGATGAACAAAAAACGAAGCGATAAATGTCCATGAGAAGAGTTTTGTTCCAGGGTAAGATTTCTGCTATTTGAGAAAAATTTAAATGTTCCCACTGACAAACAAAATGTACTAAAACTACAACAATTTCCTACATTTTAAAATGTTGTACATAATATAAGTCAATTGGTTGACAAAATGATTGTTTGATGAACATGTTTTTCCACCTTTTTCTCATTTTAGGAAATGAACAGTAGCTGCTGATTTGTGGATGGGTCATGTGGTGAAGTTTGCAGAGGACTTGTGCAAGAGCCTGTAGGGCATTGTGTCTGAAATCTGCAAGTCTGCGGTTGTGAACAGAGAAGTTGTGGCTTTTTAATTGATCCCCCAGGGGATTATGAGTAGCTCAGTGATTTTGTTTCCAGTAAACAGCACTGATTGCAGGGGAAGGCAGATGAAACTCCGCTCTTAGCACTCAGCCCATCTTGCTAACAAAGAAAAAACGCAAAAGAAGAGAAGCCGATAAAGAGGTGACAACGAGAGGAAACTGCAGAGACCAATTTCCCATGAGGAGCCGTTTCCTGAGCATGGATTAAGCTGAATGCCAGACGAGAAAATGCTCAGATGTTTTCAGCAGTCAGCGATCCAACAGTTAACTTCATCTGTAAGTTCAGGGTTAGTTATTGAATGAGTGCATTAGCTAAATGTAAATGCCTTACATTATCAACAATGGATATGTCGCAACCAGGCTGTTCCAGGAGAAGTTTGACAATCTCAGCGCGGCCATGTTCGCTGGCACACATCAGAGCTGTGGAGCCTTCGTCATCCTGCACGTTCACGTCAGCACCACACTCCAGCAGCGCACGCACCATCTCCTGCCGACCATGGCTAACAGCTAGCATCAATGCTGTCTGGCCCGCCTGCAAAGGTAAAGAATAATTCTTAATGTAATTTCTTTCTAAGAGAATACAGTTTGAGAGCTTGTAATATTGCTTAGCCCATTGTATTAAGTGATGAAAACATTTAACACCATTTACAGCTTGAGAAATATTGCAAAAACAAAATGTGACAGCAACAATGACTTACTGATACCAATCCTACTGTTCCACTATCTGAAACAATGTGAATGAGGAAATTGATGACTTTAACTAAAGATAAACTGCAAAAGGTATTATTTATATATCTATAAAGTTTGCCTAGCACACATGACTTTTCTGTGTTTCAGTACTACCAGATATTTTTTAAGCTAAATGAATTCCAGCATAATGCTGCCAGTTTTCATTTACACTGTTGAAAATTTGAGTCACTAAGCTGAACTTAAAATACAACAGAAAATAGTATGACTTAAATTCCTGATTTTAAAACTGCATAGCATTGCGTGCCTTGCGTGTTTTGTTCACCACAGCAACAATAACCATCGCCAGTAATTGAATTTATAGCATCACTGGCTATAAATCCAGAGTCCTATGACTTGGCAGTGTGAGAGCCTGTCATGCGCCGTGTCCAAACACATACACTACACAACCTGATTAGATCAAGCAAAGAGATAAAACCACTTTTAAAAAAGTCAATAGATTCTCTCACAATTGTGTCAAGTTACACTACACATTTCTCTAACCTATAAGCAATTACTCATCTGGCTCTGAATGTAGTACTTCATTAAAACACAAGAAAAGCTCTTTTAACACTTCCCCCATTGATGTAAACAGAGAACAAAGACAGCTTGTCTGGTTTCTTTACCTTTACTCAAAATAGTAAGTAGGAATCAAGTAGATATTCACTCAAAACTACTTTGTTTAAACTAATCTTAACTTGTGTGTGTGTTGTTGCAAATGTTTATGTGTTTGAATGTCACACTATAAACCAGCAGGGGAAAAGCCAAGTTTAGATTTAGCAAAGGAATGCTGTAAAAACTTGCTCTATTCAATGCTACTAGTAATCATGCTAGTACCAAATTAGTGAGGTGAATACTCTCACCTCACTTACACTCTTATTTGGCTGTAATATGTATAATTTATCCTATGTTTTTTTTTTTTTTTTTATTGAATGTTTTCACATTAACCGTTTAAATCAGATTAAATCCATTTAACAAGGCCAGCTGAGCCAGGATTGACTCTTTTTAGTGATAAAAATGCTTCAGGATGTTAAAGCAGACTATAGACTCAGTTAAGTCTTTGTGTTCTTTCTTTTGGCACATATTGGTCATTTACAATTGTCAGGTGACCCCTTTTTAAATAGAGAACTGTATCTTTGAAAATATTTGAGTCACAAGTGATTCAGCTGTTACAAGTGAACTTCATTCACGACACACACATGAGCGGAATGACTGCAGAATGTGGGAACATGGAAGGAGGAAGGTGGCTACAAGCAGAACTTCACAGTACTATACACAACACTCATGTGTTGTTTACTCCTCAACTGTGATAAACTGATGATGACATGACTTGCCTGGCTGGCCTTGGCATTGACATTCCCTTGACTGAAGAGCCTCTTGACCACAGCCATGTCCAACTCCTCCTTCACGGTAGAGAGAGCAGCCAGCATGATGGCCGTGTAGCCCGCCTTGTTCTGCTTATCCACACTGCACACACCTGCAGGGAGCACGTTTTTTAACTAACGTGTATTTAAGCATATATGCAAGTGCACAGATATACAGAACACAGATTATCAGTTACCTGTTTATTAGGTGCAGCTTAAACTAATGTTAAACGTATATATTGATGTAACATCACCCAGGTTGTATTTTTTTTCCAGGTAATTTAGCGTAGTATTTATTGTAAACTGAACACACTACAAGAAAGAATATTTAGCTAGCAATAAACATTACGTTACCACTATTTAAAGTCCTGAGCAGAGAAACGTTTTTTATATCTGGTAAAAATGAATAAAGACACTAGAAGTTACGGAGCTCACGTATGAGGACTCGTACTCATTTCCCATGGCTCACAGATGTAAGGTCCACAGTTGGACCTTTCTCGAATAATTGGTTGGATTATTAACTGGATTATCTTTGTAGCTTGTGCGGTAACATTTCATAGTGTGGATCATTCTCAGAAGGTCACTGACCTGTGTCCAACAGCAGCCCCACCACACCGAAGTTGGAGTGGGACACACTGTAGTGGAGAGCTGTGTTGCCGTTGCCGTCGGTCATGTTGACTACGTGCTCCAGCAGTACTGACGACACCTCAGAGAACGCCATCAAGTAGTCTGAGACCCGTGAAGGCTGAGCCATCTTGGCACTGGAGATACGGAACCACTCAAGCTGGACTGTGTGGGTGCTGGAGAGCTAAAGGTGAGAATGGGAAGTGATATATAATCTATAAGGCAATAGACAATAATAAAGCTGTATTTTACCAAGTGGCGGAAAATAACTAAGTAAATTTAAAGTACTGTACACATTTGAGGTACCGTACTTGACCTTTTCTCAGTCTACACTCCTCTGTTATTGTTACATGAAGCTCCTATTGTTTATGATGTTTGATATTGCCGTAAATATCCCTAAAAAATAAAATAAGTCGCACAGCTTTCATCAACTTTAAGTAATTACCATTTTGCATTATTTCAACTGGTGAAGTTAAATGTGTAACTCAGTGATTAAATGGTTTTAAGAAGCATGCAGGAACGCACCACTTCCTTACTCTTCAGTGTTTTAATGTCATCGTTCAGGTGGTTCTTCAGAATGAGGCACGCCTCACGCATTTTTGAGCTCAGCTCAAACCTGTAGCAAAAATGTCTGAAGTTGAAACAAAACAATGTACTATTTTCTGTACATAGTTTCTCTTTCTCTGCATCACAATTGTATGTGGATTTTACAATACATGTGATTATACAATATCTGTTAATTTAAATGAGAAGACTAGCTGATTGTCATCCAACATGATTTAGTAGCCTTTACATGAGCACTTTACAGCACTACATTTTAATCAGGACACTATATTAACCCATTTTTTGTAGGCTAGGAGATCTGAAACTGCATTAAATCAATATAGCAACAAATACAAAATGCATTATTTCGTACTAAGTAACAACATACTTCTCTTTCACAGCATCAGATGAATAATTTGTGGCTCTCAGGGATTCCTCATCAGTGTCACTCTCGTCCATGTTGACGTTTCTTTCCTCCTCTGATGTTTCGTCCTCAAGAGTCGCCTCATCCTCCTCTGTGCTGTCCAAGCACTCACCTTCTCCACTTTCTCCAGAGGAACTCCCATCTTCCTCATCTTCTTCCTCCTCTTCTTCACTGGATGTAGATTCATACCTAAGAGACACAAATATGTGCAGGAATACTGAGCAACACTGATGGCTGTTTTTTTGGAAAGTAACACAATTGGTGAGGGAAAAGGGTTTTGTTTATTTGTCAAACCTGTGACTTGGTCAACGTGCTATTTCCAACCTTTAGACCATCTGCCGCCCCTTTTTTATCTTTACTGTGGAACAATTTTATTTTTATTGTGGTAAAAAATAAAATAGGGCTTCATGTTACCCACCCTCCATTCAGAATGCCAACAAACTGCAGGCTCTTCTTGCCAGCAGTGCGATTCTCGCCTGAGTTACTCCCATCCTTCCTCTTCATGATTGATTTGAGCATACCTGTAACCATAAAGGAAGCAGATGGATCAAACAAAGAGAAACAAAAAAACTCACATGATGTAAACAAAATGATGTCAGTTTATTTTTATTATTATTTATTTATTAATCCATTTCTTTAGATTACCTAATTGTTGTCTTTCTAGTAAAACTGCTTTTAAAATCAATTTGCCAATTTTGTGTTCATTTTTCAGTAAATCTATTTCATGTCAGAGTGGGTAATGCTTTTTTTCTGTAATTTCTGAATTATTTCTAACATGTTTCATGGACAAAATTATGTAATCTGTAACTATTTATTTTGAAAAAAAGACTGATTGGTACACTCCTAATTAATTACTAGTGTGAGTCTGAACAGGTCAGCTTGTTGTGCAAAAATTTGAAATTAGCTTCAGGCAAACACAATTCAGCATATACAGTAAGTGTCCACTAAAACATGAATAATGACTTACTTGGTTTTAAATGAGACCGTTCTTAGCAAATTTATATTTTCCCTTTAAATTAGTACCAGATTACATAGTCTGTAGTTATACTTATTTAGACTTTCCAGGGAACTTATTTGAAATGAAAAGATTATGAACTTGTGTATAGTCTATCCATGATGCACCACTTGTAATGATAATGCGTTATATTTTTTGCACCAATATTATAAAGACAAATAATTCTACATTTACCTGTCCTGGTGTTGCTGGCTGCAGTCTTCTCTCCTTGGTCTTCCTCCTTCTTCTCCGCCATACTTACGACCTCTTCCAATGGTGAGACCTTATATTCAGCAATGGTCAACTGTCTCTTCTTTGGGACTGTAACTTTTTGCTCCTCAAACAAGTTCTCCCATTGGCACCCAGTGCTGACCAGTGCAACAGGAGCTGGTTCTGCTGTTTCCACTACATCATCAGTCTGGGTGAATTGTTCGATCTGATCCGCTGTTAAATTCTCACCCACACATGCATCGTTCACCTCAGGACGGCACAAAACTGCAGCATGTTTTAATGCAGCAGTCAATGTCTCTACCTGGACGTTCGTCACATCTGGTTTTGCAAGAACCCCCTTCTCAAACGTGACTTTGGAGGTTTTCTCTTCCATCTGGGCTTTAAGGATCCCCATGTCTTTGTCGGCCACACTCAACCGGTCCTCTAGAGCCACAATGGACTCCTGCTGGAATTTAATGGTGTCCTGTAAGGTGTCGATCTCCCGCTGTGCTTCGCTGGTCAGCCCAAGTAGTGACTCCATAACCCAAACCTCAGCCTCTTCTGTCTCCACACTGGCCTGTACTCCCTCCTCATGAACCAGAGGAGCCTCAGTTCCTGTGCCTTTCTCATAAACATTTACCTCTGTGCCCTCAGAAGCATCTTTCACACCCTGGCTGTAGTAGAAAACAACAGAGTCCATTGGCATGTCGCCCCCAACAGCCACTGCTTTCTTCTCAACGACAGACACTTTTTCTGGAGCTTTTACTAAAACCTTTGATGAAGGTTCTGTAGATTTCTCTTCTTTACCCTCAAATTTCTCAGTCAGCCTTTTCAGCTCACCAGATTTTCCGAAACCTTTATGTCCAGGTGAGGTTGGTGCAGTCAATCGACTGTGGATACTGTGGTCAGTTTGAAGGATCTCTGTGGTTTGGGTAGAAGACTCTGTGGACTGTTGCTTCTGTTGGGCCACCTCCATGGCTACTTTCTTCTCTTGCAGGGCTAACAGGAGCATGTCTTTCTCTGCACGAAGCTTGGCCACCTCTTTCTCAAGTGCAGGAACACCCTTTACCCTCTCTTCCATCTCCTTCAGCTGTTTCAAGGCTATAGCCATCTGCTCTCTGACTGTTTGCAGCTGGCTGGGTGCGATTGGAGTTGTCGTGGTACCAGCAGCTGGAGTGCTTCGCCCAGAGGTCTGAGGGCTGGGTTTAGTCCAGCTACTTTGCAGAGGCTGAGTGGATGGAGAGGGTAAGAGCTGTTTGGGAGGATCTGCGAGCTGGAAGCGCCCACCGTTCTGGTGCTGGTGGGTTTGTTCCTGTTGTAGCCGCTGGCTGGTTTCCAGAAGAGTCCGCTCCACTCTAGGGTTGCGCTGCGGTGGAGGAGGTGGCACTTTGGCTCCGGCAGACAGAGGAGGAACACTGAGCAGGGTCACAGGGGAAAGACAGAGCGTTTCGCAGGGTGCTGACCCAAGGCGGTTGCGTGGTGGCGGCGGCGGAGGAGCTCTGCCATCCTCACTGGCCGGGGACGCCAGAGACTCTGTGGATGTCCAGCCACTGGTACGTCCCCCTACACTCCTCTGTGAGAGTTTAGGCCCTCGGCCAGAGCGGCGGGAACCGACTGGTGCCCGACGGAGATTGTGTCCACTTTCTATCTCTTCTACATATTTAAGGAAGTCCAGATCCAGCTGGAAACCATACGGAGTCTGGACGGAGTAGGAGCCTGGCTGGTCAGCCTCCTCCTGACTGGAGTAGATAAATGGAGAGCCCAGATCTGAAGGGAAGAGGACATGTGACCGGACAATATTGCTTCATACTTAAATATGGCCTGTAGAGCTTCATTGTAAACAAACAAATTATGTTTACATTCAGTGTTTTTCGCCTTCAACGTATTGTAGATCCTTGAGGTCTAAAAAAAACGTGTTAAAAGTATTTCCTATCTCATAAAACACAATGCCTAAAATCCTGCGTTGTTTAAATCTGTCTACTAGCTTGCACTGATAATGGTACTCATGTTTTAATAATAACCAGTATAACTTGTTGACACAGTATACCCATTACAGTATAGTCAATACACTAAAAACTGTGTGCAACATCAATACAACTCAAACAGCACACTGCAACACCCAAACCTCATGTTCACAGTCATAATAGAAATTGGGATACGAGGTGGAAATACAAAAGAATAACAAGGACATCTTCATGCAGTTTCTTACCGGGCAGCTTTGGGTTAACTTGCACAGACTGAGTCATTTTTCAGGACTGGGACCTTTCAACACACAGCTTCAAATCAACACCTGGCAAAAAAAACAGTGACACAAATGCATTGTCATGGATGTACTTAAGACCAAGAGGAAGGAAAAGCATGTCATTTCTAAAAACACTGCACATTAGTTTTAGTTGAAAGTGTGTTTTGATTTTCTAGAACTGATTTATTTTGTAAGCATCAAAATCACATTCTCTAAATGTTCCCATAAACATGTCTTTGTTAAAAGGAGACACACAACAAATACGTGGCTTCTTGCTCTCACTTTAATGGCGGAAATATGCTTCTTTATGGGAGTTGTAAACGTACTACAAAGTGCAGAAATGTCTAAAGAAGTTTATGTGTTTTCTTTTGGCTCGTTAACACGTGTGACTGAATTCAAAAGAAGGTGAATTCCTTTCTTTCAGAGATAAAGTGGTTTTGTTAAATGGATTGTTTGCTTTTTCTCTTCATAGGTGTTGAAGAATGTTGGCCTTACATCATCTTTACCGCAAAGTGTGCGTGTGCGCAAAGTCACTAAGAGTTCAAGATACATGCCTAAAATTCAAATGTACGTTTGTGTGTGAATGTGTATGTATAGAAACTCCTGGCACACAGTGAAGTTGGCCGTCATGGGAAACACCTCAGAACAAAGTCAACAACAAAGAGCTGAACGGGGTCCAAAACCACAAGACAGCTGCTTCATTAATGACCATGCACCATCCAACTCTACTGAGAAACCACAGGATTCTGCTCACCACAAGACCATTGAAACCTGACATACATACTGCTGCACTGGGAAATGTATAATTTCCTTTGGGCAGTGTCTATTTATTCAGACACATGAGACAAATGAACTCTTAAAGTGCTCATATTATGCTCATTTTCAGGTTCATAATTGTATTTTGAGATTGTACCAGAATAGGTTTTACATGGTTTACTTTTCAAAAAACACCATATTTTGTTGTACTGCACATTGCTGCAGCTCCTCTTTTCACCCTGTGTTCAGGTCTCTGTTTTAGCTACAGAGTGAGACCTCTCACTGCTGTAAGATCTCTGTTGTCAGTCGCACATGAGCAGTAACTAGGTAAGGATTACATGAGCTAGCTACGTGTTTCTCCAACTTCGGCCTGTACAAGGCAGGATTAGCTGGGAGACTTCTTCTAAATGAGGGCACACTTCCAACTTTGCGTGGAGTACCTGCAGAATAGGGACATGTAAGTAGTTCTATACAATTTATTTTGTAGATTAGGGTGAATTTGTGTGTGTTGTAGCAGTGTTTTGCCATTGAGAACGAGCTAGCATGCTAACGGTTAGCCCCCTAGCCCCCTCGTTTCGGCTAGTGACGTAGAAAGCCGTGCAGATTTTGAACAGCTCACCCGGAGACTGAAGGCAGGACACATTCAGAAACCCGTATCTCACTCAAAACAGCATGGATGGTTTTTTTTTCAAAGTTTGTATGCGTGTGGAAGTACCAGAGACAAAATAACTTTTATATATAATAAATTAATAATTAAATAAATTATTTTTTTCATAATATGGGCACTTTAAGGGGACTGACTACATTGTAAAATATCATTGCCAAACAACAACAATGTAAATTAAAGCTGCAAGCAGCGATGGACGGGCCCTCGCGCCTCTGCGTGCGTCTGGGTTACTGACGGAATCCGCTCCTTGCAACCGTGCATTTGCGCGGCACTCAGACACCGCAAATCTTCACCAATGAAAAGGGAACTCCCTGCTGAGTTCACCGATACCTCACACAAGACTCTGTCATACAGTTCATTAGCTGTGAAACGGGGCGTAGCTAAATTATAGGGGCGGGTCAAACCATCACCAATTAAAAAGGAACTCTCTTCTGAGTTCATTGATACCTCACATAAGACTCTACCTTAGATGGGTCAGCATTTATGAAAGGGGGCGTGGCTTAAACATAGGGGGCGGGCCAAACCATCAGCAATGAAGAAGTAACTGCTGAGTTCAATGACACCTCACACAAGACAAAACTGTTCAAATGTTATGAAAGGGGGCGTGGCCTGAGTAAGCGGGTGTGGTTAAAGTATAGGGGGCGGCTCAGTATCACATGCAGAGCACACATTCTAAGTTTCATGTAAATCGGATGATGTTTGTCATATAAGGTAGATTTCCTGTTGCCAGCGTGGGGCGCTATGACCAAAAGTAAATATTGGCCTGTAGATGTCCTCAGACCTGGACCCTTGTCAATTGTGAGAAATTTCGGGCAGATACGACAACGTACACTCAAGTTACAACAATTTCTTTGTTCATCGCTAAACACTCAAAATGGACGAAAAGTTTTTCTTTTAATAACTTTTCATCTTTAAGGTGTTGAGATGGTACAGACCAAATTTGAAGTCCGCCGGATGAAATCTCTATGAGGAGTCCGTTAAAGTATAGCAACTTAGCAACTTGACTTTTAGGCCTACTTCCTGTTGCCACTAGGGGGCGCTATGACTTTAAGTAAATATCGGCCTTTATTTGTCCTCAGGGTTGGACTCTTATGAATCCTGAAAAGTTTCGAGCCAATCGGACAATGTACACTCAAGTTACACCCACTTCCTGTTTCGGTGGCGAAACACTCAAAATGGCTGTCCCGCCACGGCCACGCCCTATGACGAAAAGTTTTTCTTTTAACAACTTTTCATCTGTAATGTCTTAAGATGGCACAGACCGAATTTGAAGTCGATCGAATGAAATCTCTAGGAGGAGTTCGTTAAAGTACGACATGTGGAAATGGCCAAAATCGCACTAATTTCGAACTTTGAAATCAAAATGGCGGACTTCCTGTTGGGTTTAGGGTATGGCTCCAATGACGTTTTTTGTACATCTTGACATGTTACATATGTGTACCAACTTTCGTGAGTCTACGTTAAACGCACTGCAGGGGCTCAATTTTTGGCTAGCGAGCCATTTTTGTGCGCCTATTCCCGAAACCCTTAAAATACGTACATTTTCACCAGACTTGATGCGACCGCCAAATTTGGTGAGTTTTTGAATATGTTAAGCCCCCCAAAAAGGCAATTCATTTGCTGGGAAAATAATAATAATTCCTTCAGTTCCAACAGGGCCTTCGCCGCTGTCGGCGCTCGGGCCCTAAATATAAAAAATGGTGAGACTACTCTCACATTAAAAGTCAACTTTTACATTTTTAGTAGTAGGAAGCAATACATAAACATCTGCCTGGGACTGAAGCTGTCTTTTTTCTGTTAATCGTTATCTTTAAAAGACAAACACGATCTGTTCAAAACGTCTCAATAGAATCAACAAAAGTTTAGGTCTTTCCTTTGTTCAGCCATATTAACATTGTTTTTCTTCTGGTTGTTCCAAACAGACAGGACATCTAAAACTCGTCCTATGCTTTAGGAAAAAAGAGTTCCTCACAGCAAGGGGAAAATGGCATTAAACTGGACACTCTGTCCAGTTCTATACCAAGTACAGAGAAAAGAAGGAAACGTTAACTTAAATATGACAGATTGTAACTTTAAAACTGTAAAATGAATGCTGTTGCTTTGAAAAGTTTACCTCTCAGCCGCTCATTGAGCGATTCATGTAGCTGAAGTTCAGGCTGGTTCTCTCCTTCCTGCTCCACTCAGCCCTGAGAGAGAAAGAGACATCCACCATCAGATTTCACACATCAGCACTGTACAGCATATTATTTTTTTATTTTATTTTTTGGGCATTTTTAGGCCTTTATTCTGATAGGACAGCAGAAGACATGAAAGGGGAGAGAGGGGGGAATGACATGCAGCAAAGGGCCGCAGGTCGGAGTCGAACCCGGGCCTGCTGCGTCGAGGAGTAAACCTCTATATATGGGCGCCCACTCTACCAACTGAGCTATCTGGGCACCCTGTACATCATATTCTAACCATATTATACAGACAAGTGAATACCTGCTGCACACCCAATCGCCCATTGGGGACACATATTTGAAGTTGAAGATCATGTGTACACATCTGTCACAATTTGTCATCTATGTGTAAATACCACACAGTGAATCTAGAGTTCTGCCCTTAATTTGGAGTCTTTTAATCAATTGGGTTGTTAGGCAAGTCTTCAATCTTTCCAGCTGTTGTGCACCAGAGTTTCTTTAATAGATAGATGGATGGACTTTATTGATCCCAAACTGGAAGAAAAAAAAAAATAAATGTTATTTTTCTATCTCTTGCAGAAATCCAAGTATCTTTTCATCTCAACGTTGGACAAAAAGAAACATCTACAAGACCAGAGAAGATCTGCTATCATGTGACAAGAGAAGAAGTTAAAGAAGCTAGAGAAGAGAGCAAGTATGAAAAAGCCTCGACTCTGGACAACAGGACACTGCTGTAAACTGTGACAAGGTGTGCATCCACCTGCGTCGCCACAAACCTCACTATCACAGGTGTGTGGGTTTACTGAGTAAATTACAGGTTTTGCTGTGGGCCATATAAAACTGGTGTGTTTCAGGCGTAAAACAACTTTCAAAACGGAGAGAAAGATGTGTGCAACATAGATACACTGTACGTGTTTTCATATTTCAAAGACAGTCAGATACGTTTACCTCCCACACACACAAACCTCACATACATGCAGTCATTCATTTAGTTTCAAACACACACACAGATGTGTTTTCCAGCAGCCTCGGGCACATTCCTAACACATGCTGTTGCAACACGCCGGTCGTCCTTCTAGCTGACTGACTACTGATAACCTAAACACACACATCATCGGTCAGCTCAGACTGCAGCAAGACCACAACATTCAGACAGACAGGATATATTATCACAGATTATATTATGGAGTTATTATGGACAATGGATAAATTGAAATATGCAGTGGAAAGAAAAAAAAGTATCTTCTCTAACTGGTAACGTTTCTGCTCAGTATCTTATTAGCTACAGGTCTGTTTCTCCTCAGTGTTTGTCAGTTTCTACTTTCAGGACAAAACACAGTAAACATGATGCTGCACTGTCTGAGCCAATCAGACACAAGTTATACAAAAAGGTTTTTAAGGATGTGACCTCACCTTGGTTTAATTTGGTGCGACCAGAGGGAGGTAGTTTACTGCACTGTGAGTTTGTTTAGGATCAAATACAAGCCAACCATTGCATATAAACTCCACACATGACTCAAAGATGGTTTGTTTAATGGGCTTTAGTTTATGCAACTTTAGCTCCTTGTCGGCACTCTTTTTCTACACAATATCAGATGTGTTTTAGTGTCATTTCAAATAGGTAGGGTGGATTACACTGCTACTTTTCTTTTTTAAAAGACAGGTAGAGTTTGTGTAAAAATTTGGTAATTCTAAAGTTGTTTCTCTCCTCCTTTAATTTCTTACTAAAAGCTGCTAGTTATCATATTCAAATTAACTTGCTCCAGTAAAGTTGCAATATGGTTTATATCAATGAGAACTAAGTTATGTGTCTTTACAGATAAAGCAGAGAGCACATGTGTTTCCGGGGAAGTTTTGATGTCATGATCATTATTGGCGCATAGAAACACAGAGCGCCATATTTTCTACACATAAAAAATTAGAACTGTATGCAGACACGACATTCATTCATTCAACATTCATATTTTGATATTGACATCAAATTTAACATAGCAAAGAATGCGAAAGTACACGTGATGACAAGGGTTTTACTCAAACATGCTGCAGATTTTTAGAGCTTTGACAAGTATGAAATCAGATCAGAAATGCTGGAGAATCATATTCTAGTGCATTTTCACGCATCACTAGAGCACTCTGTAGAGCATTATTCATGAAACTGATTTGCACAATGTGTTGCAAAGTTAATTAGATTGTTGAACAATGAACCCCCAAAAGTCAAGTCTCTCCTCCTCCCCACATATATTATTTCTTCTATTCTCTTCATTATACTTTACCACTCTTCATTTTTACCCTCACATGACTAATTTCTCCTCGCACCCTCTTCTTTTCTTACACACACACCTCTCAAGTGTTGCTGTTTTTTCTCTCTGATTTGATGACAGACAGCAAATTATAGACTTCAGGGAGAAGCTGCATTCCTTCTTTCTACACCCACCGAGTCCTGACCAGCTGAGAGCCACGCTGCCGATTCTCTCACACACACACACACACACACACACACACACACAGTGCCAATGCGCGTGTCACTTGCACAAGCCAAAAACAAAATATGCGTACATTGAGTGAAAACTTGTGCATTTATTCACACAAACAACAAAAACACACACAGAATCACATGATCCTGCAGTCAGACAAAGATGATGTTCACAGCTACAAATTATAGTGAACACATTGTGGGCATACCACCTTAATTTAGTAAACGCCTAACTGTTTTTAATGTGAACAGATGAACTTCGATGTTCTTCAGACTCGCTAAATAGCCTTAGACGTCTGTATTTCCATGGCAGATTAAATGACATACTGTACTTCAGTTTTGATGCAACACTACAGTTGTATTTCTTAAAATTGCAGCCACACAATAATCTTGGATGTCTGCCAACACCATCAGCAACTAAGGCCTAGTCCACACATACACAGGGATGTTTTTTAACCGTAGCCTTTTCTATGCAATTTGGCCTTTCGTCCACAAGAAAACTGCATTTTAGGTCACTGAAAACTGATCTTTTGAAAAACTCCTGCCAGAGCGAAGTCAGTTTTTGGTTCGTAACGTCAAAAGTTTGCGCTGTTATGTCCTTTTGTGAGGCGACATTTCGTGCAATGGCGGACGTGGCTATTGCCGCCAGGTAGTCTTCCGGTAATAGATTTTGGCTGATGGATGTTTACAACCCATTTGATTATATGATTGCTTATGTTTTCCCCCTGTTGGACGTTATTGTGTTTACGGACCTCATCAATTAACTTTAATAAGTGCAGTTTTATTTTTACTCATGGAAATGGCCAATTCTACGAAATAGGGATTTAAGGGAATCATCTTTAGTAGGGGTGTCACGATTCTCCAAATCCACAATTTGACTTTCGATTTGCCTTTTTTTCCTCGACACAATAGGAGCAGAAGGGTACTTTGCAACAACAGTTTGAGGTTCTCAGATTTTTTTTAGAGCCGCAATCGAATCCACCATTAGTTAAAACAAGGTACACCCCCTAATCTTTAGTGATGAGTGGGTCAGACTTCAAACAGCCAGGGTAGTTGGTATGTAGCAAGCATATTTAGGAGTAACATTTACTCATATAAAAATAACTTGGATGAATTAGTACTTTGATGACCAAAAATGTTTCTTAAAATCACTCAAATACAGAACACTTTGTTATTGATACAGTTTTTCCTCTCGGGTTCAGTAGGAACATGTGACGAGTGGAGAAGTACCACGTTGTCCCAGAGCAGACTTATGAAGAAGAAAACATGGAGTTGTCCTGCGTTCAGTGGAAAAGGAAATGTGCTGGTTCGAGGCTCGGGGGCCATGTTTTGAAACAGTGACCTCATCCTCACTACCCACCACCCTTTACAAAGAAAAGTCAATCTGACAGACGAGGAGGGAGTGAAAGCCGACATCCTCTCTCACTGACAGCAACTTTTACTATCCGACTGTTTTACATGAGAAAAAAAACCATTCAGAAATACACACACACACACACACACACACACACACACACACACACACCCCTCCACCTCATATGACACACCAGGATTACTATAGGCTACTTGTTAGGACATTCACTGATTTCATTTTCAGTTTAACATAAAAACAAATAAAGTCTCAAATCTTATCCTGAAACTAACCACTGTTAATTTTCAACAGCTCTTAAATAGACCTTCAGGTCAGTTGTTCTAACATTGACTTATTTGTTGCTTTCTAAAACAGGAAACATTAACGCAAATGTCCATCTTAAACTTCAACTCTTGTCCCAGTTAATCTTAAACCTTAATCCAACTACTAATTTAATTACTTTAGAGGCGAGGTGAAGATTTGTTTCATGTCTTTATCCTTATGAGGATATTTAGGCCTCATAGACATAGAAATACAAGTGTACACACACACATACACACAGGAGGGCCTCTCTGCTGCTGGAATAAATCTGCAGTTTCCTGAAGGGAAGCCCACTACTCCCCCAATAAATCCCCCTCATCACCAGACACACATAACCCTTTCATGCCCCTGTGGGAGACCTCCCATTGTCTCCCAGTAGGAATGGGGGGACGGGGGGGGGGTCTTGCCAGGAAACACATCAGGCCGTCCTGAAAGCTGCTTCCTGAAGGCAGCAGGAAAACACCGTAGCGAAGACAAGCAAAAACTGAGAGCTGAACAAATAGAGCCAGTGTGACACCACACACACACACACACACACACACACACACACACACACGAGGCCGACATCACATGATGCATCACAGGGAGGTAAGATAACGCGTTAGCACTTTTAGCCGAAGACTCAAGTGTTGAAGTGTCACACAATAACGCGGTGTTACCTCTGTATATACAGTATATATACACACAAACACACACACAGGGTTTCTGCCACTTCCTGTTTCCCATCTCTTCAACATTAATCACACACTGATATCACATTTCTAACATCTTGTGTGTCCTGCTGTATCCAGATAAAAAGAAAAATCATTTTTTTAGCACAATCAGGTTGACTTCAAACATCACATGCCTCCTGCTTCTCCTCCCTCTTCCTTCCAGATTCTCCAGCAAACACAATCAGGCACATTCAGCCTCCACAATGAGGCTTTATGCCTATTTGGTGGCGATGCTGTTTTCGAAGTTTTGTGAGGCCTTGTTGTTTTCTCCACACCAGACCCCCCTGTACACTCCCTGCCTTTTTCTGACTGTGTCCAGGTTCAAAATGTCACAAAGTGAATTTAATAAAGTCACTGGGGAAGTCTGTCACTTTGCGAGTTTTAAGCCAAAGAGACAGAGCCTGGCTCCACAGTGGATCTGAAGATGCTGAGAAGCAGCTGCTCTGGTTTAAAATCTCGACATAAAGCTTCTCACGAAGGATAAAGAGAGGCGACTTATCCAGTGACTTAATACTGTACTTCCTTCTCTGTCAGATCTCCTCACTCTGAGATTCAACTAATTTGAGGTGTTCTATGATGATATACTTTGAGTTGCCTGTCACACCTTTTTCCACTTTATTGAATTTCTTATTCTGATAATCAGACTGAAATGCCATTTCATTTAACTTTAATTCATTCAGTCTGACATTGTGTTCATGTAACCTTATTTCCTGTTAGGATGGGGGCTATTTTGTTTTGCCTCACAAGTCAGTAGCAAATGACAAATCAGTCTTGCCAATATAATTGTTAAAAGTGCTGATTTAAGAGTTGTTACCTCCGCCAAGGAAATTGTTTTTTGGCTCAGTTTGTTGGTTTGTTAGTCTGTCTGTCAGCAGGATTACAGAAAAACAGCTGACCTGATTTTTTGGAACTTGGTGGAAGCGTGTATTTATGTGGTGTAAGAAAAATCATAAAAATTAGTTCCTGGTCATATTTCATGGCTCACCAATCTGGTACCTTTGCTCTTCATTGTCATGCAAATAATGGAAACAGCTAGCAACGTGTTGTTTAAACGCTCTGAGAAATAAAATACACATCTTTGTAGCGTCCATTTTGTTTCAGAAATTACATTACGACTTGAAGCTCAACAACACACCGCAGTCAGAAAAATGACTTTGATGACTCAGGAAATTGACCATTAGCCTTGGCGGAGATCTGTGCTCTCCGAGAGCCAGTCTAGTTAGGGCCCGAGCTTCGACTACGGCGGAGGCCCTATTGAAACTGAAGGAATTATTATATTATTATTTTTAATTGTGGCCGTGCCATCTCAAGACCGTACCGTACCGAAAGTTATTAAAAGCAAGACTTTTCATTGAACGGTGTGGGCGTGGCGGCCATTTTGAGTGTTTAGCGATGAACAAGAGAGTTGTTGTAACTCGAGTGTATATTGTCCAATCTGCCCAAAATTGAATTTAATGATTGACAAGAGTCTAGGCTTGAGGACATCTACAGGCCAATATTGACTCGTAGTCATAGCAACCCCTGCTGGCAACAGGAAATCAACCTTAAATGACAAACATTATCCACCGACTTACATGAAACTTATGTGTGGTCTACATTAGAGGATGGATACCCGACCCGAGCCCGACAGGACCCAGCGGGCCGGGTTCGGACAGATATTTAGAAATGATGTTCGGGTTCGGATCGGGCTCGGTCACATCAGCGCGATAAGGTATTTGTTGTAAAATGATGCTGCAGCTCCTTTAAGAGACCTCAGTATGTGTGTGTGTATAAAGTGGGCAGAAGAGAGATAAAGAAAGAGGAAGCAGACGTTTTGTATGCAACCGAAGCAGAGTTGGTGGAATAAATTTAAGTTTTGTACACAGTGTGTGCGGTGTCCGAGATGAACCCCAGACTGAAAGCCAAGTTCATTCATTTGCTCACCAGAAACGGGATTTTAACCGTGACGTTATTCATTTTATAACGTCGGCCCTGGAGGTAACGAGTCTCCCCTGGTTTTCTGACCAGTCGGAAACCAAGCAATCAGGAAAGGTTAACACATTGAACATTTAAAATTAAACAGCTTATTAACGTGCGCTTGTTACCCCGTGTGCGCTGATGTGCTCATCTGTTGACATTTCCGAATGCCCTACAGTTGCTTAATAAAAGCGGCCTTTCCACACAAACAAACGTACATGTGTCATTAGTATGAGAAAAAAATGAGATTTTAACTATGTCGGGCTCGGGTCGGGCTCGGACATAAATATCTTAATGCCTGTCGGGCTCGGGTCGGGTTCGGTTACTGCTCTGTCGGACGCGGAACAAAAAAATGCGGCCCGATCTGCACTCTAGTCTACATGTGATTCTGAGCTGCCTCCTATAGCCTAGCCACGCCCATGTACTAAGGCCACGCCCTCTGCCATAACTTGAACCAGTTAAGGTATCACTGAACTCAGCAGAGAGTTCCTTTTTCATTGATGATGGTTTGCCCCGCCTCTGAGGATTTAGCCACGCCCCCTTTCACAATTTATGACCCGTTTGATGTAGACTTTTGTGTGGGGAATCATTGAACTCAGCAGTGTTCCTTTTTCATTGGTGACAGTTTGTGGTGTGATTTGCACTTTGATTGAGTCCACTAAATCTCAGGTCATATTAGTTGACCAAGCTTTATCTCAAATGTTGTAATTTTTAGTGAATTATAACCTCAACGGTCATATAATTGTCATACAGAAAACTGTCTATTACCTGCAAGCAAATGTGACCAATGACAACAGGATCAGCTCAGGCCACCTTAACTCCCACAGCACACCTGAAGCCTCCATTTTACATCCTACGTTTATCAATGTGCTCAAAAGGATAGGTTCACATTTTTCAAAGTCTGTTATACAATACTCACATGCCCATACTGTATGTACATTGAAAGAGATATTCATTGCTGAAATTGGGGCAAAATCCATAGTCCTTGTTCTGAGCAAAAACACATTCAACAGATATCTGAAGTTTCAGCAATCTGAGTTTGTCAAATCAAGTTGGTTATCTTTTAAAAAAATTTTTAGTACAAAAACAACAAAAAACATTATAGGTTTCTTTCTGGAAACAATGATTTTAGCATCAGTGTGAAGCCCAGAGAGCTGCACATAGTTTGTATCCCAGCAGCAGCATCTCGTCAGCTTAGAATGAAGCGTTCTCATGGCTGACGGCTGGCTGCCCTTCCCTGAAACAAAACAGCGCTCACAAATCGAGTTTTCCCTAATTAGCCACTTTCAAGCTCTGATGTCACATTGCATTTTGGACCAAAACACCTTTTTTTTTTTCTCCGTGGTGAGACAAACTCTCCAGGCTTTCTCCAGCATGACAAACTGAACCTTTTGTAGAAGCTTTTTTAAATACACAAGAAAAGCCTTTTTCTCAACTGATTTTTCCATCTACAAATGTGTCTCTTTTCGCATATTTCCTTTTTCGCTAATCATTTCAGCTCTTTGTTTTCTAGCCAATTAAATAATTCAAATATACACCATCTTAATGTATCTCCGATCCACAGATTTGTGTTTAAGACTGTGACCCATACAGCTCTTTTACAACAGTAGCAACTGGAGTCCGATGTTTGATTCTCATAACTACAGAACAGGACCAGATGTCAGTAGCTTTCTGCCCAGAAACAACTGAAATATGTGTATATTATCATGTTATTTCCTTCACTGGTGGAAATTATACCAGTTCAGCATCTCTTTGATGGGGAGCGTCGGGGTAATGACAAGGCACTGGGTGTACGTAGGTCTTTAAAATGTCTCCCAAAGCTCCTGCGAACACACCTTCATCAACATGGAGCTGCTGCTGTGGAAAATACATGTTTGTGGGCTCTAATTTAGTTTTCCATCAGGCACTGATTCAGTTAGCTTCTCAGATTTGGGCCGCTCATTTTTCCTGAGAGGCAATCTGATGCCTGCCAGGCATTACGAAACTTAATTGAACATATCGATGCCATGCTGCTGACCCCTAGACAATCTGCAGAGTGATCTCACCCAAATTGCAAAGGAGAGTCCTTTCATAAAATGTGGCTTTTCACTCGCTCTTCTTCCGTTGCCTCATCTGTTACGTTATATATTACACAAGTCTTTTACCTCCTCGTTTTATTTATTGTTTTTTCACTATTTTGGTGCCACTTAAGCAATGGTTCATAGATGAGTTATAAGCAATAACAATCAACTTTTAGGTTGTCAAGTTGTGTTGAGTCTGCTCCATCAGGACACTTAATTTGTCTTCTTTTTTTTTGCTCTTTAGTCCATCAGGTAGACTCTCCACTGCTGCAGAGCATCTGGACCAAAACCAACCGACTTACTAACATGTGCTTTTGGTGTATTAAAAAAGAGAAACCTTTGAGTAGGGCTGGGTACCGATTTCAATATTTTTAGGCACCGACCGAATTGCCTCTAAAAGTATCCAGTATCGAAAAATACCTTGTCATTCAATACCCAATTTCAACACCTAAGGAGTAAATCTCATCAGCGCCAGCGAGCCAAAAAGCATGCAGCATACTTCTACCAAGATCTAATAATGTCTGTGATTGGCTGTCTAACGTTACACGTCGTAGAGGCAGGCAGGAAAAACTCTACGTTACACTGAGACGGGCTCACGTAGAATGGAGCTGTAAAATAAATACAAAGATTTGTGCTGTTGATGTTGTAATTTTTTTTGTTTTTTTAAATTGGTATCGAAAAAAGTATCGTTTAGGAACCGGCATCGAAGTCACGGTATTAGTATCGGTGTCAATTATTTTTTAACGATACCCAGCCCTACCTTTGAGAGATTTATTAATAATGTATTTACAATTATAACTGCAGACTTGATGGCTTATTAAAAAGTGCAAAAACTCTCAACCCTTTATTAAAGACTTGACTATTAATGACAAACCAGTGGCCGGGTTGGCTCAGTGGGTAGAGCAGGTGCACATATGCATAGAGGTTTATGTCTTGATGCAGAGGTCCAGGGTTCGAGTCCGACTTGTGATGATTTCCTTTCTCACCTAGCTGTCCTGTCCATTTAAAAGGTGGAAATGCCCAAAAAATAATCTTTAATGACAAACCAGCTACATAGATTTTTCACCCAAAACCTATTCTCATGGCTTATAACTGAACTGTAAAGGAGTAGTAAAGGAAGTTACAACATTTAAAGAGCACTCTATTAGAAATTAACCAGTATTTTAAAGATTATTTTTTGGGCTTTTCTGCCTTTAATGTTGACAGGACAGCTAGGTGATAAAGGGGAGAGAGAGGGGGATAACATGCAGGAAATCATCACAGGTCGGATTCGACCCCTGGACCTCTGTGTTGAGGCATAAACCTCTCAGTATATGTGCGCCTGCTTTACCCAATGAGCCAACCCGGCCACATGAACCAGTATTCTAAAGCATTTAGCTAAAAGAGCTTTTTACAGAATGCTTTACAAAATTAGAAATTAGCAATAGAGAGTACAAAACGAGAAAGAAGAGAAAAAGGATACAGAAACTGTTTAAAGACAGTCAGGAATATAAAAAAAAAGGAAATAAAAATAGGCTGTAAAATATAGAGGTCGACCGATAGTGGATTTTACCGATACCGATAGCTAGGTTGGGCCGTATTTGCCGATAACCGATTAATCGACCGATAGTATTTATAACTTATACAGTTGACAAAATACATACGTTGTTTCAAAAAAAGTCCAGACGCTTTTGCTAATAATCAAAATAATGTCATATTTATTGATATTACACCCACAGCAATGCTACACAAGCATGTGTGTTGTCTAAAACAGTTCTCCTACATATTTGGAGTCATCCAGTGCAAAAATAAACATAATGAGCATTATAAATCATATATTTGCCGATAGCGATAGTTCCACCAATCAACTATCGGTGCCGATTAATCGGCAAAACCGATGAATCGGTCAACCTCTAGTAAAATATTGTTTTCATCTTGCTGTGGGAACTGAACATGTCTGTTGTTCATTGCTAAACACAACATTTATTCTCTTATAAGTCAGTGACCAGAGGTGATCTCTGAGCTGGGAAACCAATATGACAACTGGAGTTCAAGGCCTCGCACCTTGCACGGCAGCTGGATTCTCGTGATATTACCAGATCACGTGAGAAGCGCCGGATCAGATATCAAAAATCTATCTTGTCAGGCTTCAGTAATGCGGTTGTGCCCGAACTACCAGCTTACCGAACCAATCAGCATCAGAGAAAGTTTGAGTACAACCACAAACTAAATTTCTCTCTTTTCAGTAGCACACAATCCTTGTTTGATCCAAAAATGAAAATTGGGTTCAAAAGGTTTGTGGCATCACAGTGACATGCAGGAAGTTTTCCAAAAGCAGTCGTGGTTTCATTCTTCCACAGAGAGAAGTGGTCAGTTCAGGCAGAGCGAGAGTCTGACATTTTTGTTGCACATGCCACAAGAGTCAAACCAGTCTGCCACTTTCACCATTTCACCAGCCGAAAAGCTTTTTAGGGTCAACTATCACAACCTGTAAATCATGATCAGTGTCTTCACCAGATAAACCAAAATGCAGCAGTGATTGGTTAGTTTGGTGTTTTCCCACTCTGATGTTAGTGCACACAGTTTGACTAGTGCCTCTCTCCCAAGCTCTGCCCAAATGCTTGAGTTAACGTTGGTATTTTTAGCCCTATGTTTTTCATTCAGTGTTTCTCAGGCAGTGGAGATAGCAGAGGGAGGAGCGTCTGATTAGACCACAGTGGTAGACACTCACTGACAGTCTTATTATAGTCCTGTTGGGTCTGTATGGTCCTGTATGACCGGTTGTTCGTAGGCAGATGAGTGTAAACTCTTCATAACCAATAGACCATACAGATCAAACATATAGCCTACAGGAATTTGCAACATTTTAAAAGGATACAGTAAATCTGGTAATATTCTGTGTTTTTCTTAATGTAAACAAATCATGTGCAAAGACCAAAACCAACAATGAATTGATCCCACTAAAAAGTATAGTCTTGTGTAGCCAAAACCTGATGCATCGTATTCCTTTGTGCCAGAGAGCTCTGTTGTTGTCTAAAAGCTATTTAAAAAAAAAAAAAAAAAAAAAAAAAAAAAAACACTTCAATGAGCAGTACTGTTGCACTTGGGCACATTTTCCTTCATTAGGATGAACATGGGCACTGTAGTTTATTTTGAATACCTGCTGCTGTGAATACTCTAAATGTTTATTAATCCATGGCTGAAAATAGTCCCCAAGAAAAGCACTATTTCAGAATCAGAATACTTTATTGATCCCCTCAGGGAAATTATTTAATTAATTACATTATTTACTCCTGTTTGAATGAATTTAGTTAAAAACTACAGTGCCCTGCTGTTTTAGAAACTATTTAACCTTTTTTTTTTTTTTTTTTAAATGAAACTATATATTTGTGACTTGTTTTTTGAAGACTCTTCGGTAGAAACCAGAGGGGTTTGGGGCAGACAAGGTAGGGAAGTCTGGAAGTCGCTGGTTTTGACAATGAATTTAACTAATGAATATCGGCAGCCTTGTCCTTTAATAACCTTTTCATTCTTTACTAAACTATTCATGATGTTGCACCGCCTCAGAACTCGAAATGAGAGGTCCTCCTGAGGCTCAGACAAGAGCTGACTGTAGAGATCCATTCAGATAGACGACCGTTGACTAATTTTCAAGCTGTAAATGAAACTACAGAACACAAGGGTGGTCTGTTATCCTGAGATTACAATTTAAGTATTTCATTATCTGGATGTCTACATCTGTTTTTCTCCTGTCACAACTCCCTTATTATCAAGATATAATGAATGTGATTCTGAGATGTTCATTTTTAAGAAGTAATCACAAGTCATCTCAAACGATCAAAAGCTATTTTCTCACAATCACAACTGAAATATCTTTTTTTTTTTTTAAGATAATTAAGTTTTTCCAGTGTCTCAGTTAACTCAAGAGTCCCAATCTAATAGCTGGACAGAATTATATAAATGTCCAGCAGGAGAGATCACAGCTGATTGAATTTATTCAAAAAGGCCAAGAAGAAGTACTTTATGATGAAAATAACCAGACAACTAAATTCACATTATTAGCCTTAATTAAGTTACATTGCTGCAAAACCATGATTTTGTCATCTTGAGACAGTTTGAAACATGACCAATAGCTCGAGATAACTATTAAATTCAAACTCAATCTGCAAAAGTCTTTTCAAAAAAACACCTAAATTGAGGTTTCATAAAGTCACAATCTCGAGACTAATGGGGCAAATGATATGACATTATAAAGGGTCTACCAGCTACAAAGAACTAGACGACACAACACAACTGCCTTTGTTTTATTATTAAATATTTGTGTAATTCCTGTTTATTACATTCTGCTGTGTACAGTTGTCTTTTACTGTAATTGCTCAGTACTGTCCAGCTTGAAGCCAACTCTGGAGCCATTGTTGTACATGGTCTCTGCTACTACAACAAAAACTACAGACAAAGTTTTTTTCTACCTTGTAAAAACTAAAGCTACATGTAGAAAACTCGCAGCTGCTTCTCTCAAACACACTGAACTTCTAAAGAGCTTCTCCTCTTTTCAAGGACAATTTGGAAAGCCACTCCAATCAGAGGATTTGGCATGAAGCTGAAAGTGGTAATTTCCATTTTCAAAGCCTGGATGCCTGCTAATTATGATGAAAACCTCCTGCTATCAGGTTCCACGCAGCCCTGACACTTAAAACTAATTGTTGCCTGAGAAGAAAAAAAAAGCTTTAACTTTAAAACAGTAAAAAGTAAACAAACCACATACTTTTATAGAGCAGCAGCGAATTAATGTTTAAACTCTCCGGGAATTATTGTTCTGATTTTAATCAGTGGGTATCAGCTTCAATAACAAATAAACGACAGTACAGGCTCAAGATCCCTCCTCAAGCGCACTTTCCTGGTGCATTACTTTTTAATGCGAACGCTGCGTTTCTACGGTTTACTTTGCAATTGTTGTGACAGAATATATTATAGTTGCCGCCACGATAATTCTCCAATAGTTATGACATCTTTTGTCAGAGTATTACGATCCTCTGTACAGTGTTTTGGCGTCTGATGAGCCTTGGGACACATTCTGTTAGGGTACTCAAACTGTTTCATTGTGTAACTTGTCTGAAACAGCACCAAAACAAATAGCACATGCGGTTAATGAACTACAAATGTTAACACGGGAGAAATTGCCTGTGCACACAGCAGCGAATGTATCATAACACAGGGGTTCTTTTGGATTGCAAACCCATCAGATTACCAAAAAATGCCAATTTTGTTTCTAACTGTAGTACACTGTCATCTTAACCGTGAGTCCAGCTTTCTCTTCGCTCATCATGTCACTGCAGTACACAGAGAACTCAGTCTTGAGGCGCTAAAATTAAAACCACTCGTAATAGAGCTAAAAATACGACAGCATGCATCTTATCAGGCTCATAAGTATGAGCACACACCCGAATTTAATTCAGATTTAATTAAATAGACTGTTCTAAGGTGTAAACAAGGTGAGAAAACATGCATTCGGAGCAAAGTGTGTATAAAAGAAAAACATAACGGGACCAGGAGAGGAAATACAGAGTATCAGAGTGTAACACTGACGCTTCCAACTAAACTTTCAGTGAATCTATTTTTGAGGCGACAGCAGTAAGTCAAACCCCAGAGTCCTGTTGCAGAAAGACAGTTTCCCCTGAGAGAGTCAGAAACTTGTTAAGAGATTAACACTAATTTAAAAAGGTCAATTTCTGCTTACGCATCTCATTCTTGTGCAGCTGATTGTCTCGTGGTTATCAATTTAGGAAAAGTATTTGCCTTAGAATATTTCCAAAAAACAACATTAAGAAACAACCTTCATCTAAAAAACAACTACGACAAACTACAGTTGACTGCATCCATTTAAAACTGCATTACAGTTTAAACAAGCTAGTTTAAACTCAAGCTTTAATGTGTTTCACTTTACAAGAAGACGCTAAAGTGGAAGTTCAACAAAAAGGCCCCCGCATGCTGACATTCCTAACTTAAGCAAATAAACATTCATTGTTTCTCTTTAGCCTTCTATCCAATCAGTTTGTTTCACATTCTTCACATGATTATTCCCAAACCAGACAATAGATTCTCTATGGTTACTATCAAATCATTTAAACTCAATCATAAACAAGAAAACTAAACTTTATTACTTCTCCCAACCAGTAGCATCATCAATTATCAAACTGGACACTCTTTCAAAATTGTGGTTAAAGTTGAATGTGCAGCTCTCTTTTACAGTAACAAACCCTTCCACCCTCCTGTAATCCGAGGTTTCAATCCCATCGCTTAACATCCAATGTTCGGTCTCTTTTAGCGCTGCGTTTGGTCTCCACCAACTCCTGAGGGAAATATCTGTCTATTTAGCTGCAAAATGCTCCACTGTGTTCACTAGCTATTCTCTGTCTGTCTGTGGTTTGATGCTGAACAGGTAGTGTACAGCAGCTATTTAGAGCTTTTTGCTGAAAACAGCTGCCTGCTGCAGCTGGAAATTAAACTATGAGAGCAGTGAGAGTGAACCAAAACAGTAATGTTGTGGATGGGACAGCTAAACAACGACTAGAACTTGTTGTAAAAGCTGAGGGGAGCTGCAGATTCACGTGATAATTCGACAAATTGTCATTTGATATGTTGTTATTATCAAAGAATATAGATTATAGCCGCTTTAAGGTTAGGCAACTAAACACTTGGTTAAGGTTAGGCAAAGATCCTTGTTAGAGTTAAAAAAAGAAAAAAAGAAAAAAGATGAACAGATTGTAGAGGAGTTTCCCAGAATCCTGTTCCATAACCCCTTGGGAAGGGGAGTGACCATATTTTACTCAGATGTTTCTGCATCTTCTATGGTGGATTTCTTCCTGTATTATTGCGTTTGGATACTTAGGGATTTTTTACGGCTTATGTTTTGAATTCTCACTGTGACCGACTCAACATCTGAACATCCAACACCAGTTTAAAAACTGCTCAAACTGAGGAGGTCGAGATGATGCACAGCGTAATAACAGACAAGAGACCAGCTGGGGGGTGAGGAGGGGGGAGAAGTTAACACTTCTGACAATAGGGGAGGTGGATGGGGGGGGATTTCCATCCCATTTAATAGCCTCATCCACAATTGAATCTGAGACATATTTCTTGTATATCTGCTCTCTACCAGCAAGCAAACTAACTTTATTTATGAACCACTTTCCAAATCAAGAGGCCTAATGCTTTATGGGAGAAAGAAAAGGAAAAAGGGGAAAAACGGAAAATAAAATAGACAGAACCATGATATTTTATAAGAACAAGCTGAGTTTGTGTACACAAAATAAAAATAAAAAAAGGTACAAAATCAAAAGAAAGACAACGAAAAGGAGTTTAAGATGCTTTTTAAAGATGCATGTACATTTGTGGAGCAACAACAACAAAAGTATGATCACAAAACGCACACTATACTGTGTCTAAAACTGCTTTAAGATCAACATCAAAGATTAAAGAGCACAAAAGCATAACAATGTTAAGAATATCAGAGGCCTATCTATTAATATGTTTATGTATGCACCAACCAAGGCAAATCCCGTGTAAATGTTACTTAGGCCTACTTGGCAATAAATTATTTTCTGATTCTGATCTAAAACTATTAAACACGTTTCTTTATAAGAGTAGGCTATGACACCCCAAAACACCGGTTTTTATTTTTACATTTAGAAAAGGACTTTTGGTTGGGTGATTCTTAAAGAAAAGTAGTGAAAAATAAAAGAGCATCAAAACCACAGATTTACTGCAGGCAACCATAATTTAATAAAGCTTTCCAAGTCTTTCTGAAGGCGATGCGGAGACAATTACATTAGGTGTGATCAATAATTCACCGTTACACTTTGAGGAACACACGCAGCGTAAATCGTTTTGTCAGTTAACGGAGTCGATCAGTCAGGCAATAATCAGCTAATCAATACGTATCAGTATCATGTGTGTTAATCGTTCCCTAGGGCTGTTTCTTACCTTCTGGCTTCTCTCCGTCCAGTCTCACTGAGACTTGTCATGACTTTAGGGAGAAGGTAAGAAAAGTTAAGGAGGAGAACATGAAAAAAAAAACAAAAAAAAAAACTCCTACCCCTCTGACTGATGTCAAGTTACGTAACATGTAAAATACGTTTTCCGGTTAAGGATTTCAAAATAAAACGCAATTTTTTAACGTATTTTTGTTTTTCTGTTTTTAGCCTAGTTTAACTTTCTATCAATCAAAATATAAATCATGCACACTGTATACAGCCTACTGTAAATGTACATCTATACATGTGTATACTGTACATATCCAGCCACTTATAGCCCAAAGTAATCTAGTAATTTGACACTTGGCTTGTAATAGACATTGTATGTTGTCGGTCATTGTTGCTCTTTATGTATAGGCTATTTATATATACACCTATTTTTATTTAAATAATAGTTCTATGATTATTTTTGCCTATCTTTGTTCAGTTTTGTTGTCCTTGATTTTAGCTGTATGTCCATTTCTTTCTTCCTATAAATTGTTCTTGGAACTGTGTGTAAGTTACGTAAAACCAGTCAAATATTTTGTTTGTGTACACATACATGGCCAATAAAGCAGATTCTGATTTGTCTTAATAAAAACATTACTTTTTCAGTTTTCAATTTCTGTTGGATCTGTGTTTGGTTATGTGCTTTATTGATTTTGGTGTCAACTGTTATTTGTTTAAAGAGATTTTAAGGTTAAAGTAGCTTTACTTTATTCACAACAAAACTAAATAAACCAACATCAGTGAGCTGTCTTATCTATTTTACATAATAAATGGACAACCATGCATTGTCCTTTAAATACATGTCCATTTGTGGCATTGTCCAGGAATGTAACAATACTTGTGGACTTCTTCATGCCAAGACAAATTGTAAGGCTGTATGTAAAGTATTTTTGTTTTTGTATAGGCTACACTATAACAGGCTACATTATAGAATCTTTCAATTTACCCATTCTGTGCTTTTATTTTGAAGGCAGGATCATGTTTGAAACGGTCATTTATTGTCTAACTGTTGATTTTGACGCAGCTTTCTTGAGTTTGCCACTGATTACAGTTCGAAGGAATCAATGACTGACAGCTGAATCCTCAAATGAGGATCAAGATCCAGAGCCTCTGGCTGGTTACGACAGAGGGGTAACGTTAGGGCTTGTTCGTCAGTTTGTTCAAACGGCGCCAAACAAAGTGACAACAATTCCAAAAAGCTTATTCCTCTATGGCCGCATGCTACAAATGTCGGTCGACCCGTATATTAGCCTACAGCGGTTTTCCAGGAGTGATGTCAAAACGATAGTAAACGTTTTAGCCCATTTGCCTTGTTTTAGAAGTACTGTTTTCTTTTGTTTTTCAGCACATAGTTTAGAGTAGGCTATATCTAATATGTGATTCTACCAGTCTGTTCATATTAAAGTCAAACACCGCTTGTTTGAGATGTTTTACGGTCTAGTCACAGTTAAGACACAACGTGTTAGTATGGAAATAAACAGCTGAGCCTACCGTAAAGCCTCATAAAGTGTATTATCTGCCTACCAGCACCTGAGGACGCTGTTGTTTCAGTTTGAAGGCAGTTTTCAGGAGGATTTTTGTACCTCTTAAACCAACTCAACAGTCTACAAAAAATGACTGTCAAAAGTGATGGAAAGTAAATAAGGACACTAAATTTAGTACTGTACTCAAGTACAATATTAAGGTACTTTTACTTTACTAGTATTTCAATTATGCAACTTAACACATAATCGATTTATAAAACATGATACTAAGGTAATATAGATTAAACTATCTACTGTATGACGTTACATGAAGTAGAAGACAAATGCTGCTTAAGTGTTAAAGCATCAGTTATAATATTCCATAATTATGTAACTCTGAAAGGGACCATTTCACCCAAGTCCTTTTACTTTAATATTTTTAGTACATTTTGCTGGTAATACTTTTGTACTTTATAGTATACATATATACATATATATATTTCACTAATAAAAGTACAAAAGTATTAGACTTGTTTATAATGTTTATGACACGTTCATGACAGTGTCATGTCACTCTTATGTAGATACCTTCAAGTAAAGTGTAACTGTTTTAGTTTCCACTTCCTACAGCTAAAGCTGTTCCTTTTTACTTTTAAAAGCATTTTTTGAGGCTTAATATTAACATTTCTTTAGATTTAAAGGAAATAAATGTATTAAGTCTATGAGTCTTGTTGTTGTTTGGAGTGAAAGTAATAATGGGGATCATATTGAGTGTCAAAGTTTATTCTTGACTCTGGAAACATTAATTTGACAAAAATATTATCTGCACTCAAGGTCCACTTACTACCTTTTTCCTGAGCTTTCAACCAGATCTAATGTTTTTTTCTCATTGTTCTCAGGGGATGGAGTTTGACCAAGGCTATTCACATCCAATACCACCTGTTATCACATGACGGAAGTCCATATGCTGAGGAAGCCCATAAAGATGTGGTTGAAAGTTCGGGAAAAAGCTTTTAAGTGGACCTTGAGTAAAGTGTTTTTTGTCAAAGAAGGGTCATATTGTTTCAACTGACTCATTATTCTTCCCCTGGTTTTAGTTTAATTTTGGTACTGCCACCAAAGTAAAATATTTGTAACTAATGCTTGATTTTGATAATGAGAAACAGCAGTAGTGATGATTTGTGTTTGATATGATTTTTTATGACATACTATACTATGACTTTTAATGGCATACTATACCATGACTTTTTATAACATAATATACTATGACTTTTTATGACATAATTCAATTCAATTCAATTCAATTCAATTTTATTTATAGTATCAAATCATAACAAGAGTTATCTCGAGACACTTTACAGATAGAGTAGGTCTAGACCACACTCTATAAAAACATACTATATTATGACTTTTTATGACTTTTTTATGACATACCATACTATGAGCTTTTTATGACTTATTTATGACAAATATTGTCGAATTAATGTCGTGGACCAAGCAGTCAAGGATTTGTTATGACATACAATACTATGACTTTTTTATGAATTTATTATGACATACAATACTATGAATGTTTATAACTTTTTATGACATACAATACTATGACTTTTTTATGACATACTATTCTATGACGTTTTATGACTTTTTATGACATACCATACTATGAGCTTTTTATGACTTATTTATGACAAATATTGTCGAATTGATGTCGTGGACCAAGCAGTCAAGGATTTTTTTATGACATACAATACCATGAATGTTTATAACTTTTTATCACATACTAATCTATGACTTTTTTAGGACATACTATTCTATGACTTTTTTATGAATTTATTATGACATACAATACTATGACTTTTTTATGACATACCACACTATGCGCTTTTTATGACTTATTTATGACAAATATTGTCGAATTAATGTCATGGACCAAGCAGTCAAGGAACACAGGAACACAGGTTTGACCTTTTATGATATATTATTCTATGATTTTTTTTTATGACATACAATGCTATGAATGTTTATAACTTTTTTAGGACATACTATTCTATGACTTTTTGTAACTTTTTATAACATAATATACTATGACTTTTTATGACATACTATACTATGAATTTTTATGACATTTTTATGACATACTATACTATGACTTTTTATGACATTACTACTTTTTATGACATTGTTATGACATACTATACTATAACCTTTTATGACATAGTATATTATAACTTTTTATGACTTTTTTATGACAAATATTGTCGAATTAATGTCGTGGACTTTTTTATGACATACAATATTATGACTTTTTATGACTTTTTTAGGACTTACTATTCTATGACTTTTTATGACATACAATGACTTTTTTATGACATACAATACTACAACTTTTTTATGACATACTATTCTATGACTTTTCATGACATACTATATTATGACTTTTTATAACATACCACACTATGCGCTTTTTATGACTTATTTATCACAAATATTGCCGAATTAATGTCATGGACCAAGCAGTCAAGGAACACAGGAACACAGGTTTGACCTTTTATGATATATTATTCTATGATTTGTTTTTATAACATACAATACTATGAATGTTTATAACATTTTTATGACATACTAATCTATGACTTTATGATTTTTTATGACATACTATACTATGTGTCACGAGGCGGGGAATAATAGGACCCAAATGCAGGGAGAGGCAGGCAGGCAGGAGAAGGTTTGAGCACAAGGATTTATTAACCAAAACACAAAAAAGAACCAAGGGAGTCCTGGGGGAAGCAGGCAAAAAAACACTTCCAAAAGAAGACAAAAGGCATCCAAAAAACCAAGGGAGTACAAAAACAGGAAGCACAGAAACCGACGAGAGCTGACACTGGGAGACACGACAGGAATCACACAAACACACACAAACTGACGGGGCAAGCACACAAAACGATCTGACACAAAACAAAGGGAACACAGGGGCTAAATACAAGAGATAATGAGCAAATAAGGGACAGGTGATGCAACAGGTGAAACACATTAGGGACCGTTCGGTATTTATGGAATGGACCACCGGAGGAAAATAGGGGAGGGTCATGTCTTTTTATTTTATGCTGAGGGGAGGGTCATCCAACATTTTTTAGTCTGGGTGGGGGGGGTCACCCAACTTTTTTATTCATGAAAAGAGCAAAATTTCAAAGTGGCTTGTTTGGTGCATATTTATCCATGTAGCTCTCAGTCTCGGCCCCCTAGCAGATGGTCTGACCGCATACGCGGAGTTTGCTGGGGGGGCAGGAGGAGCACTGCCCCCCTGGTGGCTCAAACGGGTAATTGCTTTGTTTAAAAAATGAGTGGAATAATTACATCTGGCATGACCAGATATTTTATAAATATCTTAAATAACACAAAACAACTAAATGGTGATAGGTTATACATCAGAGTTCATATACTGCTTTAGTAAAAAATATATTACCTTGCTGACGATGGGAGCAGCAGGACGCAAACAACGAAAGTTACTGTTGCACTAGTCTGGACATCTTGCCGTGCCGACCTTGCAATAACGGTTTCCTAAATGCCATGTATATAAATGTGATGTCAGCTTACTAATTGATTGCGGGTTTTGTGTAGATTTGGACTTTTATACGTTTATTCCACTTTGTTTAAACAGCGAAGTGGAGAGGCCTCGTATGTGACGCTCATATCGGCCTTGCTGGATACACCGTGTCATTTACCTTTTTGTGGATCTACTGATCGCTGTGGATTACTTTTTTTTCGTGTCATTGGATTACGGCAAAATAGGGATCTTTTTTTCTCAACGTGTCTTAACGTTTTATGGTGAGTTTGGAGAGGCATCTCAACAGACTGTAGGTCCAACACTGATTGTTCACCGTTACATTTTAGTTGAATTTAAGCGTCTGTCTATTGCATTCCAAAACAGCCGTGCCGCGATTGGATTTCATAAGGGAGAATTGTTAAATTGTTACAATGTAACTTAAAAACTTTAAAAATAAACATATGTGTTTTGGAATATAATGTTCAGCTTTCAGGCAGCTTTACCTATGTGCTAAAATATACAATGACGAAGCCTAGTGACAAGTCCATAGCAACCAGTGTTGAATTGGTTAGCCTATATCCCAGTGTCCTTTGCTGAATGGTCTCAATGTCTTATTGTTTTATTTCATGTGAATACTAGTTTACTAGAGGAGTAACTTAGTATTTGAAGTAATGCAGTAATGCATGAAGTGTGCATTTAGTTTCCATGCTTATTGTGTTTCCACAACTATGTTAGTGAGTAAACCTACTGAAATGGCCACCACACCATAACAGAGGAGTGGGATGTGTAAGATGAGAATGCAGAGGTTAAGTGCTGCATGTCATGGCTGTAAAAATCAAACAGTATTTGTACTTCTTTGCTAAGTGCAAACTTGCACGCAAGGGGAGGGTCATTCCTCTTTTTCAAATAATTTTGGAGGGTCAGAGGAAAATAATGAGTGACGAGGGGAGGGTCACGTCTTTTTAGGTTAGAGGCCACAAAACTCCTCCGGTGGCCACTTAATTAAATAACGAACAGTCCCTTAGGAGAGGCAGAGTAATCAAAAAAGTTGGGAAAACACAGGAAGTAAAACTAGACAAGACAGAAAACTAGACTATCAAAATAAAACAGGAAACCGAACATAATACAAAACAAGACCATAAATACACAATCACAGGGAGACAAGACATAAAACCAAAATACAAGATAGAAATTAGAACAGAAAACAAAGCAAAAAAACAAAACCATAACACTATGGATTTTTATGACTTTTTATGACATACAATACTACAACTTTTCATGACTTTTTATGACATACTATATTATGACTTTTTTATGACATAACATACTATGAGCTTTTTATGACTTATTTATGACAAATATTGTCGAATTAATGTCGTGGACCAAGCAGTCAAGGAACACAGGAACACAGGTTTGACCTTTTATGATATATTATTCTATGATTTTTTTTATGACATACAATATTATGAATGTTTATAACTTTTTTATTACATACTAATCTATGACTTTTTATGACATACTATACTATGACTTTTTATGACGTTTAATGACATACTATACTATGACTTTTCATGACTTTTTATGACATACTATATTCTGACTTTTTATGACATACCATACTATGAGCTTTTTTGACTTATTTATGACAAATATTGTCAAATTAATGTCGTGGTTCAAACAGTCAAGGAACATAGGAACACAGGTTTAAAGTTCAGAAATTTGGATTTATTATCCCAAAATAAATATTCACAAAACAAAGAAATGCAAAGAACTATAGGGCCCTTAAAAGAGGTCAACAAACCATACCCCTACTGAAATATACACAGGGGAGGACAACATGGACAATAACTAAAAGTCAGCAGGAAGACTTTTGATAACTGTTTTTGTTACATACTATGGCTTCTTATGACTTTTTTTATTACATACTATACTATGACTTTTTATGACTTTTTATGACATGCAATACTATGACGTTTTTATGACATACAATGCTATTACTTTTTTATGATTTTTTTATGACATACAATACTATGAATGTTTATAACTTTTTTATGACATACTAATCTATGACTTTTTATGACTTTTTTAGGACATACAATACTATGACGTTTTTATGACATACTAATCTACGACTTTTTTAGGACATACAATACTATGACTTTTTATGACATACAATACTATGACTTTTCATGACTTTTTATGACATAGAATAATATGACTTTTTATGACATACCATACTATGAGCTTTTTATGACTTATTTATGACAAATATTGTCGAATTAATGTCGTGGACCAAGCAGTCAAGGAACACAGGAACACAGGTTTGACCTTTTATGATATATTATTCTATGATTTTTTTTTATGACATACAATACTATGAATGTTTATAACTTTTTTATTACATACTAATCTATGACCTTTTATGACATACTATACTATGACTTTTTATGACGTTCTATACTATGACTTTTTATGACTTTTAATGACATACTATACTATGATTTCTTTATTACATTTTATGACATACTATTCTATGACTTTTCTATGACTTTTTATGACATACTATACTATGACTTTTTATGAGATATTATACTGTGACTTTTTATGACATACTATACTAAGACTTTTTCACAACTGCTGGTGGACCAAGCAGTCAAGGAACACGGGAACACAGGCTTAAAGCTCAGAAATGTTGGTTTATTTTCCCAAAATAAATACTCACTAAGCAAAGAAAGGCAAATAATTATAGGGCCCATAGGTCAACGAAGTATAACTCTGAAAAATAAGGCTAACAAAACAAGTTGTTAACTCATCTAACATTCCTACTAAAATGAGACATGAGGGACACTTATATATTGGTTGATCAAACCAATAAACACACACAGGGGAGGACAACATAGACAATAACTAAATCTCATCAGAAATATTTTTTATGACTTTATTACATACTATACTTTTTATGACTTTTGTATGACATACTATACTATTACGAGACACAGGGCAAGAAGAGTTATGGTGAAGAGCCAGATATTTCCCTGAGAAGTTGGTGGAGACCAAAACAGAAGAATAAATATTGGGCTTAGATTAATCAGGTAAGAAACACAACTTCAAATGAATGATAATGTTGCTCTGTAATTGCTGGATGTGTAAAAAAGCAACTGTTTAATACATTTTCCCTAACGACTTTATAAGGAGTAGATATGTCAGTTGATGTGTTTATAGCTTAATGGCTGCTTTGAGTGACAGATGGTTGCCGTCACAGGAGGCGAGCATAGACTGTACACTTCTTTTGGCCCGCCTAAACTCCATCCATGCTCCACCTCTTTGCCCATTTTTGCCGGGATTTAGGCAACGTCAGGCACTTCCAAGATGGCGACGGCTGAAGCCACAGGGAGCCACCCACTTTGAGCTTCATTTTGACTCATCAGAAACCTATGAGTGATGTCACAGAGACTACATCCTTATTTGATACAATCTATTCAATTTATTTCAATTTTATTTACAGTATCATAAGAAGAGTTATCTCAAGACACCTTACAGATAGAGTAGGTCTAGACTACACTCTTTAATTTACAAGGACCCTACAATTCCAGTAATTGCCTAAAGAGCAAGTATTTAGTGGCGACAATCTGTGGTTATTACTTAATAATATAATTAGTACTTCTCTACTTTTACGGGGGAAAGTTTTATTTTTTACCTTGTAATAGAATATTTTTAAATAATGGCATTGTTATTTTTACCTACAGTAAGTAAATTCCGCCACAATTTTTATGCCATTTTAAAATATTTAATTATGCTTCCTGATATGACTGCTGCTATTAAGCTGTTTAAACACTGAACGTAGACCTACAGTGACCATGACAAGCATGCAGCAGTCGAGGACGGGGACAGTTTTCTGATGGAACACACAGATGGAGGAAGCTGCAGTTAGTTGGAAGCATTGAGACATTTTATGGCTTCTCTTTCCTGCAGGTCGGCCTGACCTCCGGTCCAGAGGGTCACAGACCCAAGAGACATGAACACACCCTGCTTGACTTTTAAAATTCAAAAACAAGTGAGCGTGAGAAATACATCGACAGTCATATTATTCTAATTTAAAGAGTTTAGTTATTAGTAATTCACTGGACCAAGTATAGAAGTGAAGTGATATGAAAACAAAATATCCCATATATATGTCTACACACATGCACACACGCACACACAAGGATACAAACCATCAATATAGGCCTCCACCCCATATGACACACCAGGATTACTATAGGCTACTTGTTAGGATATTCTCTGATTTCATTTTCAGTTTAACATAAAACAAAAATTTTATCCTGAAACTAACCACTGTTAATTTTCCAAAATTAATCTAATAGTTTTTAAGCTGATTTAGCTCCAGAACAGGTCCTAAATGGACCTTTAGTTCAGTTGTTCCGTAGCTACTGTTTCTAAAGTCAAGAATGAACTTTGAACATTGACTTATTTGTTGCTATACTGTATATATTCTTTATAAATATAATTTAGTTTTACTTTTTATTTTTTCCTTTAGTGCTACTTTTATATACTTTGTTCTATTTTATTATATTCTAATTTTCTTTTTTTAAATATGTGATTATTTATACATTTCTGTGCGTTTAGCATGGAGGGGGCTACAACTGCATTTTATTGTGCAAATCCTGTACTGTATAATAACAATAAAGCTTAACCTTATACCTTAAAGAGTTAATTAATCATAAAGAAATAGTTTTGATAAGAAACCATTTGCCTACATTGTAGTTGTAAGGTTATTGTTCTTCAACATCACCTCCATCACACACCTTTTATCTACATACACTACTATAAGATCTACACTCTGCAGTGTTCTCCTCTTATCACATTATAAACTTTGTCGGCAATAAACATCATACATTTTCTTCCAAATGCACCAAAGGGAGCTGAACATCCAGTCATTTAAACCAGAAGAAAAAAGGGGCGGCTGCCGTAATGGAGAACTGGCACCGTCACTCTTTGCTTCCATGAGTGAGAAGCCAGGAAACTCATAATAATACATTTTATTTACGGACTCCACACGGCATGTAGGCCTATGACCAGTATTAAAGTTTTGGTAACATTTTTTATTATTTTATTGGAAGTTATAGTCAATATATTTAGGGTAGAATTTATGCTACAACTGAGCCAAAGGAGAATGATCATTTCATGGAAGATGGATGTGATTTGGATGCACAAGATATGGAACATTAAAGCAGCATTAATTGATTATATTATTTGGCCGATAGGGGGCAGCCAAAGTGAGCAACCGGAGAGGAAAAACAGAGTTTGAGGCCAGCAGCTCTTTAACATAACAAACAGTCATTTCCCTGCTGAGCAGCGAGTGGTACTGACAGGATGGAGATAGGAGGATACCTGTCCATCACATTCTCTGAGTGTGAATCAAAGTCCAGACGCTGGATGCAAAACATGTTTTTTATTTACTGCGGGCCTCAAGGAGACTCCTCCAGGTGAGGCCAAACAGGAAGAGGTCATAAACACATTTGCATTAGATTGAATGCCTCTGAAGAGGTAAACAAGCTCCTTGTTTGGCTTCAGAAAAACAAGTGCAAGCATAATCAAGGACTTACTAACAAATATTTACATAATCAGAGTATTTTTTCTATTAATCTAATAATCATTTATTGTAGTGTATATAAACACATTGTCCCAGAGGTGACAAATTATTTGTTCAGTTTCAAAACCCAAGTATTCATTTTACGAAACAGCAGGTTGGAGAATGGTCTCGGCATTTTTGACAAATAAATGACTTAAAAGATTAATTAATAATGAAAGCAGTGGGTGATAATTTCCTGCCAATTGACTTGGTTCGGCAGTACATAAAATACAAAAGAATAAAAAAAAAGTAGCTAAAAAAAAACAGAAGAAGCAACAACAATTCTGATTATTTTCTAATAATTCAAAAATGAACGCCATAAAACAATAAAGAAAAGATAATGAACTGCTGTATAAAAATCCACAATGAATCAGAAATCAGTCTCTACATGTGGTTACAAATAAGGTAATTTGGTGCTGAATATGTAGAAGTTTTCTCTTCATTTTCACACGCCTCAGGCGTTCCTCTCGGTTTCTGGGTAAAAGGTGAACTGTGTAAGAGAAGTGATTTGACCCTCTCACAGCAGAGGTCACGGCCAAGTAAAGTGATGCCGGTTGCAGTGAACCAGTGAAGCCACATGTAAGTAAATATCTGGACTGAGGCAGAGGTTAATACCTGGTTAATACTAAGACAAAAAAGGTCAACTGGGGTTTTATTTTCAAAAATAGAGGCGAGGTCAGCAAGTTATTTATATTTAATGCAATAAGACGCTCAGCAAGTTTAAAGATCAGTTTAGACAGATGTCAGGTGCCCATTTATTGTGTAATTCATTATGTTGAAATTAGGAAGCATCAATTTTTAAAAAGGTAGAAATGTTGTTTTAGTCATGCAAACATACGTTATTTAGTTATCGAGAGTCACATAAAGTTACGGTTGAGTTTAGATTAACCTGAATCTTTTTACAGCAACATGGACCTACAGTAGGCTATAAGTTAGAAGAGGTCCCATAACTCAATCTACTTCTGTAAAGGAGAGACATCATACAGGGAGGTGTCATGTAAAACACAACTGCTCAAGTTGGTCTAAACAAGACTAAACGTGTCAGGATGTCCAGACTGTCCTCACCCAGAAAACGACTGTGCAAGCAGCTCATAACGACCCATAATTGTGTTTCTTGTTCGGTGGCGACCTCCCGTGGCTGTAGTAATTATCGTGAGAGCAAACGAGAAAGTGAGGTGATAAAGTATAAGAGCGCCAGATTCCACGTAAGGAGGAGGCAGGTTGGGGTGGTGGATGTGTCAAATAAACGTAGGACTTTCACTCAAGAGACCGGGGTTCATGTCCCGTGTAAAACCAGTCAACCAGTCAACTGTCACTTTTTGAAATTAACCGAGTTGCACGGACCTTCGACCGTGACGCAATGACGTCTGTGACATCACATTACGTCTTTATTTTAGTAGTTTTTCATGAATCATTTTAAGCCAACCCTAACTAAGTATTTTGGTTGCCTTATCTTAACTAGTTCCTTTTCATAAGATTAACTACGTGTTTAAAACTGTGCACGTTATGTTTAATATAACGATCAAATGATAAAAATTTCCACCGTGGTCACATATCACGGCCTTGTGTAAAATGACCACGGTGCAGCAGTAAATAGAATGGTCATATATGTCATTTCGGGAGTCATTTAAAATCTACCTATTCTGTCGTTTAGGTATGAGGATGTGTTGGCCTGTCACATGGTCAGTGTTGGAAACCCCCTCCTCCCCACACACACCTTTCCGATGTCGGGACTAGAAACATCCGACAACTTCTGAAACTTTGCAAAACCGACAATCCAACATTTACCCCCACTTCACTCCGTGACTGGCCAGCTATGCGGAGCTGAGAAAGTTGGCAGGGATTTAAATTCTCTTTTGTGCCTTTTTTCTACAAGTCTACAAATCACTATTTCGGACCACAAATGTACACAATTTTGTTCCCGTTCACCTAGTTGATATTAAAATATTTCACAGCATTAGTGAAACTTTGACCTGCTGATGGCACAAAAGGAAAAGTCAGAGAATCACCAAAGTCAATAGGATTCATCCTCAGGGGACCATACTGTACATGTCTGAATGAGATTTCAAGGCAATCCATCACATAGTTGTTGAGATATTTCAGTCTGGATCAAAGTGGTGGACCGACCTGACATCACTACAGCCAGAAAATATATAAATTACATGAAAGCTTCATTACAAACATAATTATACATTTGCTAAAAACAAAAGAATGAGAAGTAGTAGTTGTATGGTACTTTTTAAAGTGTAGCAGATAATTTAACTGACAAATTAACACAATGAAACTTTAAGTCACATGATGATGAACTTCAAGTATTGATTTTCTGTTTCAGGTGCTGATTTAATCACTATAAAACTATACATTCAGTGTTTCACAGTAGCCATAAAAACCTCATTAACTCGCACGTGAAAACAGGAAAGGTATTTACACAGCCCACCGCTGACTTAAATGCCGACGTCTCTTTGATCAGGGGTTGGATGCCTCGGGGAAACAACGCTGCTTTCTAGGTTAAAGTGCAAGCTGGAGAATCGGATTGTACAAAAACAAAGGGAAACAGGTCCCAAAGCGAGCGGGAGCACAGGACGCTGTGAGAGGGGAATCTAGGTAAAAGGTCAGTGTGATGCAAGTGAATGAACGGAGATTCAACCTTTGAATTGTAAATAACAACTGCTTTTTATAAATCCCATGACATGACACAAAACTATACAGGTTACCTTTAACACACTTTTCTGCCAAATGAACTGAAAAGACTAAAAACTAAAAGAAGAGACAAGCCAGGACTGAAGACTGTTTTCCAAAACTTGTAATAACTTTTTGAAATAAATTCATCAACAAATAAATAAATGAAAGTACAAAACGGGTTTTTGGTGATTTGTTTCCTTGAAAATATATAAATAGAAAATGTTATATGACTCTCACTGACTGGAATTAGACATACAGTATCTCTGATGAAATTATTTTAAATAAAAACGTAAAATGTTTTTATTTAAAATAGTTTAAAGCTAAATTTGGTTAAAAGGGACATTTTGGGAACTACGCCAATTCGCTTTCTTGGTTAGAGTTAGATGAGAAGATTGACTCTCGTGTCTGTACAGTAAATAAACTACAGCCAGCAGCCAATTAGCTTAGCATTAAAAAAAAACAAGAATTGGGGAGAAACAGTCTAAATCTGTCTAAAGTTAACACAATCGACCAACCAGACCCTCTAAAGCTCATTAATTAACATGTAAGCGTAAAAATGAGTTATAAGACAGACTTTTTCTTGGCTGGGCTCCAGAAAGTCACTGCTTACCGCCAGGCACTAGTCAGAGCCAAGTAACCCACTGTAAAACAAAAATTTGTAAGTTTTACACTTTGGTTTTGTTACGGATTAAACAAACAAGATATAACGTGTTAATTAGTGAGTTCTGGTAGCAGGATTTTGTTACCTTCAGACAGAGCCAGACTAGCTCTTCCCCCCTGTTTCCAGTCATTATGCTAAGCTAAGCTAATCAGCTGCTGGCTGTAGCTTCATTTTTATTGTACCGATATGAGAATGATGTCAATTTCCTCATCTAACTTTCAGCAAGAAAGCGAATGAGCGTATTCCCCAAAATATTTAACTATTCCTTTAACCTACATTAATTGTGCATGCCAACACTGAGGTAAACTGATCCACAAAGGAAGAATTCTAGTGTATTTATCACCTTAATAATCAACCACGTTTATGTGTATAGATTCACAAATCAACACAATCCTAAATCCAGTTTTGATACTAGATTGTATTTTAGTTGAGGAAAATAAAAATTTTAATAACATTAAATCTCATTACAAGCTCTAAGTAAAAGTTTTAGAGATGAAAAAAAATCACATACATACAGAAAAACAAACAGGATAGTTTCATCAATATTTGACAAAAAAGCTACGTTTGTTGTGGTAAATCGTGATGCAAATATTATAAATCAATGCCTCTGTTACCACATCTAATAATCCAACCAATCCCAAGTCTCTTTTTCGCCAATTTTAGGTTTTCTGTAGATTTAATTTTCCTCATCCAGTGTTTCTTTGGATTCTTTGTTTTTTAAGGTTACTGATAAAGACTACGCAAACACTCGAGGTTGAAGATCATGACAAAAGTTAAAAATAAATTCTGATCCAGCTGCAGCACTTCTGGATGTTTTTGTCGCTCTGGGATACAAGCGAGTTGGTCTCGCCCTCCAGCTGAGCATGTCTAATCCTAAACAGAGTCCGTGGATATTTTCTGCCCTCAGAGGCTGATGCAACATACCAGACACGTGGCAACACCCTCACCTTTCACACACTAACCCACTGGGTGCCTAGAAACACAGTCCACTCCCACCATCACCACCCCACCCCTCTGTGGAACCTCATGTATTGTACATGTGCAGATCTGATGGGACATGTTGTGTTGTTGTAATCAGTGCCCTTGAGGTGCATGAATGTTTCTGGACATGTTAGAAGATGAAAACTGTGTGTTAAGATTTATAATCGGCAGATAACCACAGTTAATATACTGTTAAGGGACAATATTATCATTTTATTAGATATCTGACGCTCAGCGTCATCCATCTCTCTCAGGTCACTGATACAGAGATACATGTGTAAATGTTTATTTGATTATTATCATTTAAACGCCTAAAAATATCTTCATCACTGCATTCAACATCCACATTTGAACTTTGACGTACTCTCATATTACATTTATGGCTAACTTGAACTAGAATATATTTATTTAAAATGTAAGTATGTAAAGGGAAGTTTTAAACCAAGTGTAAAAGACTTAGAGCTTAAAAAAACATTTAAAATCCTTTTATCAATAGATTTCCTGTCACTTAAAGGTGCAGGGTTTCGAGCTTAAAATTTGATTTTAAAATCTTTTAATTGATGACGCAAATGAAGCGACAAACCTTTTATAGCCACATTTTCTCTACAGAGGTTGAGTAGTTCTTACTAAAGGCATGGTTTTATTTGGTGGATCACTTTAAAGCTGGAATAACTGATTTTTTGGCCACTTGTGGGGAGCACAACACTGACATATCACATTATAAACTTGATATGGCGTACTTGTTAGCAAACAGTTGGCCGTTTACACATTCAGCAGACACGGAGCAACACCTGATGAATGTAAGTCAAATATTCATTTTCAGTAGCTCTGTTTTTGGTCTCCACCAACTCCTGAGGGAAATATCTGGCTCTTTAGCTGCCAAATGCTCCTCTATGTTCATCAGCTCCAGTGGGTTTTTAAAGCTTTCTCTCTGAAAACAGCTTCCTGTGGTGGCTTTACTGTACAATGAGTTTCAGCTCATTGTTTGGCTCCCCAAACTGTTTACTGTTTTGGTTCACTTTAAAAGCAGTGACAGCCACGATGGATTAAAGGGTAATTTGGGCTTTTTTCATCCTGGACCCCATTTTCCTATGTTTTTGTGTGTAAGTGACTGATGGGAACAACAATCTTTGAAATTGGTCCTGTATTTAGCGAGAACACTATGACCAGCAGCCGCAGACAATGCAATGTAATCCTATAGGGCAAATGTGCATAGTCAATTTCGTCGTGATGTTTTTGCCACAGACAGGCTCAGATTATTATTCTAGGAGGATCCATACAAATATAGGCCTATTTAAAACCTCTTTAAGGCCTTTCTGTTTAATCAGAAACAGCTCTAAGATCGCTAGTGAAAAAAATACAACAATACTTTTAGCATGTATAGAGCCAACATATTTTCACATGTAAGTCGGTAAACTATGTGTTTATTTCAACCAAAACTAGAGTTGTGATTGTTAGAAAACTGGAAAGACGACCCAAAAGGGCTTTTCATAGTTTCATTTGTTTCTGTCGACTTTGAATGAAGGCAATTTATGATGCTAAAATAACTGTTTATTTACATGGAGTCTGGTGGCTTTAGGGCACATAATTTCATGGATGTTTTTTATGTTAAAAAGAAAGGATCTTACTCTTTAACAGAAAGAAATCCTTTCCAAAATGTTGTCAGACACTTAGAATATTAATCTGAGCCAGTGGCAGTCAGTGGCAAAACAAGCACTTTTGTGAAGGTAAATACAAGCTGCACAATTGCCCTACTAACTTACATTGTAGCTTGATTCACTGACTACCAACAGCAGCGGTCTTGCTTAATACTGGACCAATGTCAAAGATTCAGTCACTTATGGCGTTTTTCCATTACATGGTACCTGCTCGACTCGCCTCTACTCGCCTTGTTTTTTTTTTTTTTCTCCGTCGAGGTTCCAAGCAAGCTGAGGCGATACCAAAAGATGACGTGAAAACCTGCAGACTACTGAGAGAATCGTCACTAATCACTGATCCTGAACAAACCCGCCATTTTTAAATAGTTTAGCCAGTGGTGTTTTTTTTGTGCTGCCTCCAGCTTCTTTTGAAACAAAATTTTTCATGCCGAGAGTAAAAAACAACACACCTTCGACGTTCTGTGTGTGTGTCGCATTAGGTCACGGCAGTTTCCTGCGGGATCGCTATGACGACCAGCCATGCTCGCCTCAGGCATGAGGCGGTACTAAATCTGCAATGGAAAATGGAGGACGGGAAACCACGGCCGAATCGAGCCAAGTAGAGCTGGTACTAGCAGTGGGTAAGCGCCATTAGACACAAAAACAGAGGAAAATAGGGTCCAGGTTGAAGAAAAAAAAAAGTTACCCTTTAACAAAGGGAGCAAAATCCACCATGTATTGATGCTCTGATTAAAAACTATGATCACTCAAATTAATGTTTCTGAGCCACAATCTGAGTTTCTACAAAGTGAGAGGGGATGATGACGAGCAATGCAAAAGTGGCTCTTGGTAATTTTGGGCTGAAATGTATGGTTTATTAGCTGCAGTCTATATTTTTGACAGTATGTTTCAGCATTGACATGACCAAATGACGGATTGTCACTTAAACAAATCATATAAATCAAGGAAAACAAGGATGTTATAGCTTACTTTGAATTCTGGCCCCAAAAGAAGTGCTAGCAGTGCCAAAAAAAAAGAGAGTAAACAAAGTTACCTTTAAAAAATGGTCAAATGTTTCTTAACTGGTTCTTTACATCCTGACTGAGGATTCAGTTACAACATTTTCTGATGACTACCACCACAAATTTAAATGAGGGTGATTTTAATATAATAATAATAATAATATAAAACCCCAGATCTTCCAGTATCTGAACCTCCTGAACCTTTATTCCAACTTACAGGAAACAGCTGTTATTGCAATGGGGGCCAAGGCATGGACATGCAAGCTGCCTCGTCCAAACACAACCTCATCTACAAGTCAAACATTGTGTTCTATTGTGATACCGCTGAGTAATCATGGAAAACTTCCTCGTCCAGCTGATTCAGGACAGAGCTGCAGACACAATGCTCTGCCTCACGTCAGCTGAGAGCAAGAGATTTGAGGATACGTGCAGGGTGGCAGCCTGCAGCACAGAAGATACGTGCACTGGATCACAGATCAGACCATGACAGTACAAACAATAATGATGTAAAAGCAGGTAAATGTTCCAAAGGCTATATTAGGAATACAAACAAATGAAATCAGCTATCCAGATTCAATGTTTGAGACAAATGTCAATGTTTGTTGTTACTGTACTTTGTAACTGTGCAACATGCCATGCAAATGGAGTTCCTCTTTGGCCGTCTGGTTTCATTTTGAGTCATTACGTTTTTTTTTTTATTATTAGAAATGAAACGAATGTCTCAGCTGTTTTAAAAAGCCTTCAAACCACCTCCCCTTACGGGCTATTTTTTGGTCTGTGTGCTGAGTCAGAGGTTGAGAACTATTACTGACCGCAGAGTTTGAGGTCTAATTTCCAAATGTTGGTTTCTAATTTTTGTTTTGTTTTACACCACAACAGTTTGTTACCAAGTGACTACAGTCAAACATTAACCACACTGAACTTTTTCTTTCCTTGACATTTGTTGTCAATTAGTTGTGCTTTAGCTTCACTAGCAGCATGTCGGTCTGGCCACCACTGCTCCAGACTAAAATATCTTAACAACTATTGGATGGATTGTCATGAAATGTGGTTCAGACATTCATGGTTCACAGAGGATAAATCCTACTGACTTTGGTGATCTCGACTATTTATCTAGCGTCGCATGAGGTTCACATTTGTGGTTTAAATGAAATGTCTGCACAACTATTGTCATGAAAGTTAGTGCACACATTCATGTTCCCCTCAGGATGAACTGTAATAACTTTATTAATCCCCTGACTTTTAGATGTTAGTGGGTTCTTCATGTTGCCATTTTTCTTTTTATACATAAGATTAGGGCTATAACTAATGATTTTTTTTGCCAATTATTTTCTTGAATAATTGATTGCTTGGTTTGTAAAAATGTGGAAAAGTAGTACAAAAACGCCCATCACAATTTCCCTAAAGCCCAAGGTGACGTTGTCAAAGATATTCAGTCAATTATCACATTAGACAAAAAAGCAGCACATTTGTTGAGTGCAACATACATTTTCTAAATACTTTTAATCTGACCAATATGTGCATTTTTTTCTTTTCTCTGAGTTTTTTCTGATATAATGTCACAAACACGTGGGTTGCCATAATGTATTGAATGTGTGTGTGTGTGTGTGTTTCAGTGTTTGGCATACCATCTGTACCTCATCATCACGTGCGTTGTGTTTGGGTGTGTGTGTGTGATTGTTGAATTTTCTTGTCAGGACTGAGTGTGTAAAAAGGCCTGTGGGTTGAACTTTCCCCTACTTCTCACACTGACTCCTCTCCTCTCACTTTTTTTTTCCAATCAGTCTGCACTCCCACACAAAACTTGCTAAAAACAAAAATGCTAAAACTATACATATGGTATTGGTTTAAATAATTTGGGATGAAATGCTCGAATAAAATGGAAATATGGAAAACACTGTAGATAAATAGTTTTATTTTATTCAGTGTGTTGGGGATGTAAAATTGGGATTTCTTTAGGGATGAAAAACACATGGTGACTTGTTGGTCAGACAAAACAAGACATTTGATGTCAGCTTGGCCGGCTCTAGGATATTATGATGGGCATTTTTCTGATATTTTATAGATGGGTTTATTAGTTCAGAAAATAATTGTTAATTACAGCCCTACATAGAATATTTGAGTTTAAGACCAATTACATGAAAGAAATGTATAAAGGACTTTGGTAGAAAACATCAGTTTAAGCTTTGAAAGTAAAACAGAATCCATGTTACATTCCTGTATCAGTCAGTGTTTAATCAGTAATTCAGACCTTTTATTGCATCATGAGCCAAGTCTGTATAAGGGTAACTGACTACCATGAAAGACTATCCACACCCCCAGCCTCCCTCATGCCCCACCTCCAAGCTCCAACAGCCAATCAGAGGAGCCCTCTGCTGCAGCACTGAGCAATAAAAACCTCACAATGCTGTTCAGCAGCACAGAACAGAGAGAGAGAGAGAGACATCAGAACCAGCTTTCATACTGAAACAGTCGACAAAAAGATGAAGATGCCACAGCTTCTCATCCTCCTGATGACCATTTTGGTGCACGCAGCAACCGCTTTCCCCACGGACAGAAGAGCTCTGCTGATCCAGGACAAACATGCCTCCTGGGACGACGTGAACGTGGTGGCTCACGGCCTCCTGCAGCTGGGCCAGGGTCTGAAGGAGCACGTGGACAAGACCAAAGCCCAGATGAGAGACATCAATGCCAAACTGAAGGCCTTCAACGGCACAGTGGCTGGCCTGGAGAGGAGGCAGCAGGAGCAAGATGAAGCTCTGAAGGCAAGAAGCAAAGAGGAGGAGGAGGAGGAGAGGGAGAGGCTGGCCGAGGAGGTGAAGAGACAGAGCGAGGGCATCCACACCAGGATGGACAGACTGGAGGAGAAGGTGGATGAGGTGCTTAAAGAGCCGACACTGACAAGCAATAACAGCGAAAACACAAGAGTCTCATTTATCCAGGTGAGTGGAAAATACTGCTCTCTTCCAGCTTACTGGAAGAAAATGAGTAGTTCTGCAATGAGATAAATAACAATTGAAAACCCACAGACTAGTACATGTTCTAAAGGGGTGTCACTATTGGAGACAAACCTCCATCAGAAGCTGACCAAACGTTTTATTTTTCCAGAGACTGGTAGCAGCTCAGAACAGACGCATTGACCAGCTGGTGGAGAAAATCACACAGCAACAGGACAAACTGGAGAAACAAAGTCTGTACCTGCAAACACTGCAGAGCAAGGTGAGTTTCACCACATTAAAATAAACTGTAAACCTCGTGTGATTTAGCCGGTGAGAGAGAACAAAACCTGTGACATTCAACTGCAGGATGATCCCTCTAACCAAAAGATTACCTTAGCAGTAACACGATGAATGTAAGTGATTAACCATAGTTTCTTGACCCTTCTCTGTGATCCGCCAGGTCGCACACAAGAGAGTAAAATCACACCGACGGAGAGATGAGGAGACGGCACAGATGGGAGAGCCAGCAGAGCACAGCAAAGACGCATCAGGTAAGAAAATAAACTGTTAAAAAAATGTTCTGAGCTCTGAGAGTGAGGCTAAAAAAGTAAATGAGTGATGATGTTGAAAAGACTTTGTAAAAGGGTTTAACCTATTGAGCACTGAAAACTTGTGTCACCTTAGAAAAATTAACTACTAAGTAACAATTGCCCTCATTTCTTCTTCTTTTTCTGGGCATTCCTCCTTAAGTACTAAACGCAAATAAACAAATACAAGTACTTTGAGATGAAACACAAATGCCGGAGAGAGTAGGCTACACATCTACGTCACATTAAATAAGAGTGCACCGCTACAGGAGCTATTCATGCATCCTAAAGTGACATAAGAACAAACGTTCACCTTTGCACCTGAATATACAATACTTGATCTGCTGGCAGAGCAGCTCACATATAGTCCAAAGATCAGGAGAAAATGAGGACAGCAGCTTTTAAAAACACACCTACTGTACTTTATGTTCTTAGGACACAGAAAGCTCAAGCAAGGTATAAAAAAGTGTGATTAATCAAGAATTTTTGCAAATTTAATTTCCAAACTCAAACCTGAGCCTGACTGAACACACTCTGCTGCTGCAGTCTGACCAATGATCTGATCAGTTTTCTGTGCTTTGTCAGGTTTGGCCAGAGACTGTCATGACCTGTTTATCCGCGGGCAGCGAGCCAGCGGCGTCTACATGATCCAACCAGAGAGCTCCAAGCCCTTTAACGTCCTCTGTGAAATGACTTCAGGTGAGTCAAACAAGGTACTTTCCATAAAGGTCCTCTGGTTACACTGCTAGAGGTTAAGCGAGGCAACTTTTTTAGCCAAAACTACACCTGTCTCAACAGCTTAAATCACGGAGTAGACTCTCTAAAAGAACACTCCTGCTAACAGGAGACATTTTAGATCAAAGGGTTGCTCATGTCAGTTATATGAGCTCAAAAAAATGAAAATGGCTCTCACATTTTGCCTGACAAAGAGTAAAGTTTTCCAATTCAGTGTCAATACAATAAAACGTGAATTATTATTTTGTGTTATAAGCCTCTTTAACTTAATCTTTTTTCCCTCGCTCTGCAGAAGGTGGATGGACTGTTATCCAGAAACGTCATGATGGATCCCAGAACTTCAACCAGCTGTGGGAAAGCTATAAGAAAGGATTCGGCAACCTGAATGGTGAGAAACTTAGCACAAAGAGGTTCTTTAAATATCTGCATCACTAAACCTCAGTGGCAACAATTAATCCTAACATTTCTCGTCCCTTCAGGTGAGTTTTGGTTGGGCTTGGAGAACATGCACTCTCTCTCCAAACAAGGCCAGTACGTCCTGCAGGTGGAGCTCTCTGATTGGGCAGGAGAGCAGCAACAGGAGGCTCGGTATCGACTCCAACTTGACGGAGAAGAGAAGAAGTTCGCTCTCCACCTGGAATCTTCATCTGGGGTTCAGGAGAAACTATTGACAACCGGAGAATCTGGTCTTCCTTTTTCCACAGTCGACAGAGACAACGACCTCGCTGTAGATGTCAACTGTGCTGAACTGCTCTCAGGTACGATGGCTTCACTGACCCCAAAACCTCAACACACACACACAAACTGAGTGGCTTAATACCTGGAAAAATTTAAAATAAAACTAAAACTTTTTATAAAAATGCTCTTTTTGTTGCAGGTGGTTGGTGGTTCAGTAGCTGTGGTGAGTCAAACCTTAATGGTAAATATCCCAGAAGGCCGAGCTTGCTCAGGGGACAGCAGTCCAGAAGACAAGGGATGTTTTGGACGTCCACAAAGGGACAAATCAACTCTGTAAAGACCACTCTTCTGAAAATCGCACCCACCACAATAGAGCAATAAGCAGATCAGTCTGTCTCAAACAGCAAAGGACCAAAGAAGACAAACACATCAAACTGTATTTAACTCCATTTCATGATCTCTGCGAACATGCATTGGATCATCAGATATTTCTATGCTATGCCATACAATCAATCATTGTCTTAGTGGACATGTTCAGTCATATTGACAGGTGTTGATTCCCTTTATAAGGGCTTCTTAATCTTATCTATACTTACTTTGTGTTTTAAACATTTCTACTTTAATAATGTAGAGTGTATCTTTTTCAACGTTTATACACTTTGAACATTTTATATTTCATTTAATTAAAGTGGATGAAAATAAAGTTTTTAAAAATGTTTAATAAATCTTGGCTCTTTGTTCATGCTGTCCACATTGTGAGGAGCTGAGTTGAATCTTTATTAGCATTTTGTTTTAGAATCTGACTTATTCACTGAGGTTGATTTTATTGGTTTATGTTGTAATTTTATCACTTTCTGTTTAATCGCCTTCCCCCTAAATGCAAATGTGGTGTATGTAACATTTATCACAAGGCCCAAAACTGTTTATCTAAGAACTGCCTGAACTTTTAGAAGAGGAATCTTTTCTGTGTTATTTTACAACAAAAAAAATACATTACATGGAAATTTAAAAAAATATAATATAAAATATTTTAAACTTTTAAAAAATAACAAATTTTCATTTGGTGACAAGACTTTAAAAAAAAGATTGTTCACCTCTGTTTATTTCTTCAATATCTGAGAGTACATTTAACCATGAACAGGTCATGGTAGCTCATCTTACAGATAGTCATCAGACACACATGTAACAAGGCATTTTATCGTCGTAGGATTCCCTGATATATACTGTACGAGCAGGCGCTCTAAAAACTCTTGCAAGGCACCTCAGACTGCCAACAGTTGTGTCATACATCATCTTATAGGTCAGTTTGTTGGCACCAAGGCAAATATACGTAATATGTGCAAAAGTCCTCAGCAGCAGAAGAAAAAGAAGCTCCCCAGAAAGATTAAAGCAAGCAAGTGAGTGAAACAGCAACAGGTCGCTACATATTTCCACCTTAATGAGTGCATACGAATCCATAAAAATATTTATGTTAACACTACACAATAAAAATGTGGCCTGTGACTTTTTTTTTCTCTTGTAGATCGGTCAAAGTGTGGCACAGCACATAAAAAGTCATCTATAATAGCACATGAGGGCACAGAGTATACGACAAGGGGGGTTAAGTGTATGCTCTTATAGGGCTTTACGTTTACTAACATCACTCCAGTGTTTATTCACAGACACGGGAAAACGATCACTTTATCAGACAGGTCCAGGAGAAACAAAGTACGAGTTAAAAAAAAAGAAAAGAAGGAATGGCACAAAAAAAAGTGAAAAACCGAGCACTTGTCGGTCTTGTCCACTTCTGTACTTTTTTGCATTGCTGACAAAGTTCTGTTAATGGTACAACGAGCAGCATTTTAAACATCATAGTCGCATTGTGATTTTTTTTGCCTGCCATCACTACAATGTCAGAAAGCTTTAGAGCAGTTTTTTCTGGACGAAGGACGCCCTCTGCTTGTTTTGGGGCTTAAAGCAATCCAGCAGACTTCCCTCCACTGTAACATGCAGCGTAAAGACTACAAGACTTATTTCTCTCAGTGACGGTTCTCACTTACTCATTTATGGTAATTATACTAAAATCTGAATAATAATCGTGTCATGTTTATTGATGCTTAAATGCTTCAGCGCCTTTAAGACTGATGAAACAACTCGAGGTGTGATGCGGTTTGGCATAGCTTGCATTCAGCGTATCATAAAATCGAGTGAAAGGAGAAGGTGATGCAGGTTTAAATAAACGGAGGAAAGGGAAAGAGGAGACAAGGAGAGGAGGGGAGGAGGTTAGGAAGTGAGGAAGGGAAGTGTCAGTGTGTGGAAAGGCTTATCAGAGGTTTTGCTGGAGGAAGTGCAGCAGCGTAATCTCATAATGTTCTCCAGACTCTGGACATCGGATGCTGTGCCGCTCATTGGGATAAACCTGGAAAAACAGAAGAAAAGAACTTGTTCAATCATCACAGGATCAGCTGGATTGTTGGTTTCTGGGATTGTAGATTTACTTTTCTTGATTAGGGAAAGATTATCAAGTACAATTTCTTAACTTTTTCAAAGCTTATCTTGGATTGAAATACTGGGAAAAAAAAACTGCAGAAGCTTTACACCTTCCTCCCTGCTGCTGTCTCGATTTAGAAGGAGAAGAAGGAAGAGATCCGAAGAAGAACAAGACCAAACATAACTGGTTGTCTTTTTTTTGTACTAATCTTACTTAAAGTGACTACATGTAACTTTTAAATGTTTCGGAAACTGTAATTTTCCATCTGATGGTTATAAATGACCTGTAACAACAAAGCAGACTAACATTGAAAAGAACGCTATTTTATATTGTTTTTATTAATGCCTCTACCCGGGTCCGACCCATTCTGATGGTTCACAGATTTTGGCGTAACAACGCAAAAGCCTGTGTTAGTGAGTGTCCAGCCAGGTAAAGGGTAGCAGGAGATTTCTTTATATAGGCCTAATTGTATTAAAAAAAGGTATCTGCTGTAGTTATGGCTGATACTGGGGCAGGACCATCACAGTAAAAAAAAGGAAATAAACGAAGAACTAAAAGCTAAAAGGGAAAGATAGATGACGGGCGAAACCTGAGTCACACTCGGTCGCGAGACAATTACGGGATTGTAAATGATTCAAAACCGACCCAGAATTGGTCCTCAGGTATGTTATATGTCCATTTCATTCATAAAACAACTTTAGATTGCGCAATGTGGTTGTACGTCAGTAGCCGACATTAAAATTACGTCCCCCTTCCATTTAGCAACGTTTTATTCCTTTTAGTCAGTGTTTGTGTTGGCCTACTGCCCCTGTACCTGTGTAAAGTCTCCTTCGGTTTCATGAAATGCGCTATATAAATCAAAGTTATTGTTACGTTGGTTGCTACAACAAACTCTTAATACCTTGGCTCGTGACACAATGACAGTTATAACGTTACCCTGTTAAGCTCACGATACATCCAAAGTAGGCTAAGTTATGTATGCAACATTTGAAATGCAACGATGCATCTGTAACGTATTCTCTTATTGTAATGATTTTCTGTGTGAGCAAAATATTCATCGCAATACATATACATATAGCCACTTTAAATGTGCTTTGTAATGTATTGTATGATGAACGCGAAACACGGTCTCATGATAAAGTTGTTCTTTAAACAAGTTGTTGCTGGAGTTTCGACCTCTTTAACTTTATGAAAAAACCCATCCAGACTTTGTTTCACAGCATCATCACAGTTTTCACTTAAGTCTAAAGTATAAAAAGTAAATCCTCTTACCTGCAGGTTGTATGGCTTCCCTGCCCGGATGAGTTGAGACACCAAGAAGTTAGTGTGGAAAAAGTGCACATTCTCATCTAGAAATCCGTGCAGGATCAGCAATCTGTTGGGCCTGTGTGGAGCACAAAGATCCAACTCTTAGTTTCTTCCCAAATGTTTACAAACACATTTGTAGCAGGAAATGTAACCGATACTACAGCTAACAGGAAAGAAGGACCAGAATCCCTCTATAAACTTCTACCTACCAGTAGATAAAAGAGGTAGATAACAAAAGGTATGGTAAGGTAAGTATAGTACAGTAGGACGTGTCTCTCATTGTCTGGTGCACATAATGAACAGAATGGTGATCACATTTTAGGCATAAATACTAAACACAGTGTAATTTGAAATCACAGCTCTCACTCAGTGGGGAGTTTGTCAACGTGCAGGGCGACTGAACAAGCCTCGTATCCCTTCTGGTTTTTCTCAGGCGTGTCTAAATATCGCTCAGTGTAGCCGGTATCGTAGGCCATCCACAACGTCACTGGAGCTCCTGCAATGGCAACCTGAAAAATACACAAACAGGAAGTCAAACGGAAGCATTTTTTTTGAGTTATACATAATAATCTGACAACTGTGGGATAATGCCAGACATCTTTTAAAAATCAATTTATAATGCAGTTGAAATGGTAACTAGAGTACATTACATCGCTCCAGTTTAGCACAATAATAGAGTAAATGTTGATGTTTTTGACCTTGAAGATATCAGGTTTGTGGATGAGGCCCATAAGGGAGAGGAAGCCTCCGTATGACCAGCCATGGATGGCAACACGACTCAGGTCCACAAACTTGTACTTGTCTGCTACGTAGTGCAAACCCTCCACCTGGTCTTCAATCTCCACCTGACCCTGATTGGAGGAGAACAGAGGGGTAACTCACCTGGCATTAACACCCTTTCACTACCAATATACATACAATATGCACACATGTAGGAATTCACTTTACAAAAAGGTTAAAACACAAACGCAGGGGAAAAAAAAAAAATCTTCTTGTTACATAAAATTAAATGTGAATCTAATCTGAGTATGATGACTGCATGACTACAAGCTGCATATCTTATCATATAGTAATGAGGTCATAAAACACCAACTTTCATTATCAGTAAATTAATTAATGTCTTCTAGAAGAGTAAAACATGTAAATAAAACACTCAGTTCATTCCTCTACATAAGTCTGTCCTGAAGCAGACAGATGATTCAAGTGTTAACTACCATTTTGTCTTTCACAGCTCCTTCAAACTTCAGTCCCCGCTGACAGGAGCCTCGTCCATCGATGACCAGCACAGCGTAGCCCAGAGCTGCCAGCGTGCTCAGCCGCAGGTACTTTACTCCTTTATACGAGTTATTCACTAACTGGACCTGGAAGAAAGAAAGAAACATGGTTACAGCAATGTCAAAAAACATAAGGATGCTGATATGATGACTAATTTCTGATCTTAAATGGAAGCTTTGACTGTCTGTTACTTTGACACCGTCACAGTCACAAGTTTGATCCCTGTTGCAGTCAGTGGTAGAAGAAGTATTCAGATCCTTTATTTAAGTAAAAAGCCACCAAGTCCCAATAAAACCACTACATTACAAGTAATAAATATTGCATTTAAATTCCGACTTAAGTAGAAGTACACTGGTTTTACCAGTAAAATGTAATAAAAGAATAAAAAGTAAAAGTACTCATTTAAGTCTACATGACATGAATATAATGACACAGTGACAGTGGAGGAGATCAAACCTGTGGACCGCCATAGACAAAGACGACGGTGGGATGCTTCCTGCCGGGGACCAAGTTTTCTGGTTTGTACAACATGCCGTACAGCTCAAAGCCCGACTTCCCTGTGAAGCTAAAGATCTCTGGAGGAGTACAGTCGAAAGGGAAACCTGGAAAAATAAAACATATATGCTAGATAGATATAGATAGATAGCTTTTATTGTCATTCAACTGTACATACATGCATGCATAGTGTGCACATATGAACGAAATTTCATTCCACTGGCTCATAAATACTGCCCTAACTAAAAGCAAGTACTAGTGTACAGAAGTACTTGAAGTATAAAAATAAATACAAATACCACAGTATGCTTGTGTTAAAAATACAACAGCAGCATAAATATTTATATTGCACATGTTGAATGGCAGCAGATAAAAACAGTTTTTGCACGTTCATGAATTAATATTGGTATTGCAGTAACAGTCCAGTTCAGATGAGGCTCAATGCAGGGGATTCAGTGAGATATAGTGTTATACTAATGTAGTTTAATCAGGGTGCGATTTGTAAAAAAAAAAATGTTTTTTAACATGCACAACAAAACAAAACATGCAAGAATTAAATCCCCCTTTCAATACCATGGATATAGTGCAACTCGGCCAGTCATGCCGAAACACTTATTCATAAACTTCAATATCCAATAGAAAATAATCTCAAAAATTCGTTGTCAACATAAAACGCAGCAATTTCAAGCCGGAGAGCGGAGTTCACCTCGTGGCGAAAACAAAAAAAATATTTTCACCCAGGTAATGCTCGTTTGTTCCTTAGGGGCGTTTTAATTCGAAACCACGATCTTTTTCCTAAACTAAACTAGTCGTTTTGGTGCCTAAACTTAACTATCACTGACGCATGACGCTCACTTTTTCTGGCTTAACTCCACAACCATGGCCCCTGAAAGGACTGTCATCTGGCAGTGCCTGTAGCCGGATCACAGTCACCTATTGGCGGCTAAACAACTGCCGCTGGTAGCCGGCGTCCCGGAGCTCTGTAGCGGCTAAATACAACCAGCAACTCCCGCTCCGATTTTATTATTTTATGGCACTATAGACTGTTCACGTTGCAGCGCTTTACTTAGTTAAAAATACTTCTATTTTAGGTATATAATGGCCTATGGTCTATTGGTGAAGTAGCATTGATCACTTTGAGGGGGGGGAAACATTTTGTCCCCACTGGGGATAAAGTTAATTCAGCAGAGGCAGGGATATGTAGATCAGAAAAGGGGGAAATCCCACGCATCCCCCCTGTAAAATCGCACCCCGAAATGTAATAATAATATGAGTGTCTTAAACGGGTGATAGGGCAATACAAACTGAAAAACAGCTGCCAGACAACATTTAATCTGTTAAAAACAAACTGTTTGTTTTCAGTACCAGAGGACTCCATCATGCTCGCCCAGAACTGAGGCTCTTTGTGCAGCGGGTCGTCGTCTGAGCCCTGTAGCTTGTAGATATGCACACAGGGTGCTGTGGTCAAGCTGCTATAATGGCTGACAAACATGTCAAAGGTCTGTATGGAAGAAAAAACAAACACAAAACAGGGTTAAACAGCATCCTCAACTATTTTATATTCCTGCTGAAATCCATGGAGGAAAACAAAATCCAGAAAAAACACTTGACACCATAATGCAGAAACACAAACTGCCACGGTTTGTTTTACATTTGTTATGCTAATGGGGTTATGAAAGCTGATGCTAAAACCAATATTTTGAGGGTGCAAATGGATGATATTTTGTTCCAAGATTATATATAATATAATTGTATCAAATAATTGTGTCTGAAACAGGAGTGAAACATCATTTAAAAACAGCATGGGAACACTTATTACACACAAAATAAAAAAAATAAAAGTACAGTTTTATGCCTGCTTCAGATTTTCAACACTGTATCATAGCTGTGGTCAGACAGACCAGACAGACGCCTCCATCATATCAATGATACTGATTAAAAGAAAAGACGAGGGCGCCTGGGTTGCTCACCTGGTAGATCGCGGGCCCATATAGAGGCTCAGTCCTCGACGCAGCGGCCGCGGGTTTGCTTCCGACCTGCAGCCCTTTGCTGCATGCCATTCCCCCTCCTCTCTCTCCCCCTTCAAGTCTAAGCTGTCCTGTCAATAATAAAGGCCTAAAAATGCCAAAAAAATAATCTTGAAAAAAAAAAAAAAAAGACGAAAACCCTAATTTCAATCACAAATTTAAGCTGTATGTAGCTTTTATTATCAGCATTATCACTGCTAATATATGGCGGCAAATTTTCTACAGAGGCAAACGTAAACCAGGTTGCTATGTTATCCGACATAAAATATTTTTTTAATTAAAAATCGAATCATGCAAATTTTCAGGTTTCCTGAGCAGCTTGTTGTGTGAACGCAAAAAAAAGAAAAGTTGTGGAAAAGATCCCACTCGCACTGAAGAAAATACTCGATAATTTTGAGTTATGCCAGGACACGAGGATGTGTGTGTGTGTGTGTGTGTGTGTGTGTGTGTGTTCAATGCGCAACAATGATGATACAACTGTTAGAGAGCTATCACACGAATCGCTGTTCTTACATCTACAGCGTCGCAAAATACCTGCTGCTTCCACAAACGAGCCCCAGTTTCTTGGATTCAAACTAAAGCAGAACGGAAAGCTAGACAGCAGAGCAGCCAGATTCGGAGTGCACTCTGACTGGCTGGATTTAAATGATCTTTGCCACCGCACAGGACTCCAGCTGTCCTGGCTGGGACCCGACGGAGCAGCAGTCGCCCTTAAAGACAACATAATCACCGATCCGCTGGTTTCCACCCTGGCGATCCTCAATAAAGACAATACATCCCACCAGATACAGATTAAACATGCAAAAGCCTCAATTCTTCACCTTAGACAGACCCAAAACAGACAGCACTGGACGGGTCTCAGACTGCAAGGAAAACTCTCATTACTCCAGTTTGCTGACCGCTCTGTATCTCATTCTGTCCTGACAAACCCCTCAATCTCAGACGACATTCTAATATTCATGATTAAAGCAAGATTACAGTGTTTTCCAACCAGGTATAATTTGGCAAAATGGTACCCATCAAAGTACGAACCCCACTGCATATTACATCCAACTCAACAGGAAAATGAAACTGTTGCACACATACTAAACAGATGTTTCAACTACAAAGGACTGTATGTGGCCAGACATGACCGTCTGGTTGATCTGGTTGCAAAGGACTTGCAAAAGATAAACCAGAGACTAGATACAAGTCTCTGGTTTCTATAAAACAAGATCTACAAGCACAGCACTGTAAAACTAAACTGGTTCCATCATAACACATCTGACAGTGACTACTTCAAAAACACTTCAAACACTCCTGACATTGTAATCGTAAACGAGGTTATGAAGTCTGTATGCATCTTTGAGGTGGGCTGCTGTTTTGATCTGTATATGGACATTTGCTACTATTCAAAATTACTGAAATATCAATCTTTGGTAGATCTCATTCACCAACTTGGATACAAGTGTAAATTAATAACTTTGGTATTTGGAAGTCTGGAACATGTCCATAAGAATGTGGTCAGGGGGATGCAGCTAGGGGGGCTGCAAAAAAAGGAGGCAAAAAGACTTGCAAAATTTTGCTCTGTTTCAGCCATCATAGGGAGCATGCAGATATGGAGACGAAGATGTTTTGTTTACCCTTAATGTGTTGAGAATGAAAGACTTGTAAAGTATGTGTCCATGTAGATCTGTCACCTTATCAATAACGCTTCTCATAGTATTTGGATCTTGTATGTTCTTGCGATGCCTTGTAGATCCAAATAAAAGCATTCAAGTGTGTGTGTGTGTGTGTGTGTGTGTGTGTGTGTGTGTGTGTCTTACATACCTGGCTCACTGAGCAGCTGTGGGAGAAGCCGGGTTTGGTGAGTCGGACGATTTCACCTGGCGAGTCGTAGCTCACAACATAAAGGTGATGCTCCAGAGGAGAGTCTTTGGTTCCCTGGAAGTAAACCAACTTTGCTGCCTCGTCCACCCAAATCTGAGGACTGGACGAACGCTGCACAAACAGAACACAGCAAGAAAAAGTGTCAATAAATTTGCTTCAGTTACCGTACATGCCTGTCTTAATCCTTTCTTTTCCATATGCTGCTTTTGGTACTTTTATTTTCTAAGTTCTTATAAAATTTACTATTTCTACATTATTACTACAGTCTGGATTATACATTAACGAAGCCTAAAAACGGGGTTCAGTGCAGCTTGTGATTCAATACTCAAAACCTTATTTGTGTGGGTATATTTTACACTAATTATTCTCTTGTCATATTTTTCACACTGACAATTATGAATATGTGATAAGTCATAATTCTACAGAGAAATATGTAGTCACTGGCTCAGTTCAATTATCACACTGTTTTTGTGCATTTTCCAAATTGACCTGAAAATATAATTTATTAAACTTCTCGATGCAGGACCCCTGAAGAACAAACCCTAGAACCGTTAACTGTGCTCATGTTATTGCTTTGCTCACTGAGATGTACTGCACATCATGCAGCGCATCTCAAATGTAATTTATAATTCAGTCAGTGTACTGATGAGTGGTTGTGGCGGGGAAATTAGTGCTACTCTGGAAACAGTTAAATGTCAGCAACCTTGAACAGATATGTGGGCAGGGCTTTACCTTCGATCCGTGATTGGCCAGCACCTCCCACTCCCCACTTGTTATGGTCACCTCCTCTTTGACTGGACATTTGAAATCATCTGGTGAGAGAAGTGGATAAACTGATAGATAAATTGACCTGTGTGACACCACAGGAAACATTAAATTACTTAATCGTAATACAATCACTTTCCCGTTACATGGCATAAATCATTTTAAAATATCTTTGACAGTGGTGCCTCATGGAAACATGTAGTGTTGAAATGAGTCAATGAGCTTTGTTTAAATAATAAATAAAACTGAATAAAAATTCAACTGAAATACATCAGTGAAATAAAAACAACAGACAACCGATTACTCAAAACTAGTGCGGTCAGTTAAACGCGTTATTAACGGCATTAACGCAAACCCATTTTAACGTCGTAAATTTTTTTATCGCGACATTAACATTCTTTTTGGCCTAGCAAACTTTGTAGTTTTTTTCACATGCTGTTGCAACAACTAGTAACGTTAGAAAAACTACAACACCACACCGGATCTACCTAGACCGGGAACAAAACAACAGGCACGCCGCACACACTTGTTTGGGCTTGCGAGCCGGCCAAAGAGTAGTAGGCCAACGTTACGTTTTGAGTGGATGGCGAGCGCGAGACGCCAAAATGGATGCCAATAAGATTCTGAATGGAAAGTTTACTTTTAAAAAGTTGCCAAATGGTTCCATTGACAAGACCAAAGTGATCTGCGTGTTTTGTCGTTGTGAACTGAGCTATCATCGCAGCACGTCCAGTCTGAAATACCACTTGATGGCCAAGCACACAGCTGATGCCAATTCTCCGCCCCCCCTCATCAAAGCCAGGCGACAAAAGCACAAAGCAAGCCGATCCACTTTTCCATGTTGATAAGAGCATTAAAATGAGAAAAAAATAATTGGACAAAAAGAAATCTAGGGACATTTAGATATTAAATTTTAGATAAAAATGTGTGTTTAATTGCGAGTTATGACATTAATGCGATCAATCGCGATTAAATATTTTAATCGATTGACAGCACTACTCAAAACTAGACTGAAACTAAACATGCAAAAAAGAGACTGGAGCTAAAAGAAACATGCAGCTCATACATTTACAGTATAAACCAAATCAAGCAACCAGTGAAGCTTATCATTACATTTTTCCTTTTTTCCCCAAAACTGGTTGAATGAAGTTGGTATGGTAATGTTTGGTTGGGTTAAATTATATACCAAACATGCAAGGGGTTGTTTTCCATTTTCATATCTAAAGTAATTAATTCAAGTAATGATATGTTCTAGGAGGACATTTTGTCTGGTACACCTGAATTGTGAATGTGTGACAGCAGCCTGTGCTTGTTGATGGTGTTACCTTCAGAGTGTGTGTAGCCTTTGGCCCAGTTGTAGCTGCCCTGCTGTAACACTGTGGTGATTTTATACAGGTGGCAGAAACCTGTTTTTGATTCATTTACTGCTATGAAGCTGATCTCATCATCACTGGTTTGGATGAACGGGTGGAAGATGTCGTGGACCTGAAAGACAAATAGATCATGATGTGTTTTCTTCCACTGAAAGCGGCACTATTTTAGAACATTTTTAAACATGAACCCATCTTATGGGTATAACTCATAAAGTGGGGCTCAAAAAGAGGAAAAACAGCCATAACAAAAACTGACTAAATGCTGCTCACAGTGACAGAAAGCATCATAACTGAGCCAGACATGAATTGAGAAACCTCTAGGCTTCAATATGACAGCGCCTTAGAAGGATGTGGTGTTGGGTCTCACATTGATCCAGATGTCGCTGGTCTCTTCATAGATGATGAAGGGCTGTACAGTGTCTCCGAGGGCCTCCAGGCTCTTCTGCCTGCTGGCCTCGTCCTGATTTGCAGGGATGAAGAACGCTGGAGGTAGCAGGACCAACTGGAGATGCTGCTGCCGTCGCTCCATCATGACTGCCCAAGCACTGACACACAGAGAGAGAAAGACCTGTGAGGCATGTGCAGTACACGGACTCCAGGTTACTCAATTCTGGATTTTAGAGCTTGGCAACGTTTAAAGTGCTCATATTATGCTTTTTCCCTTTCATTTATTGTGTTATATATATTTTTGTGCACATTATAGGTTTACAAAGTGAAAAAGCCCAAAGTCCACCCCAAAGGGACTTACCATCTCCAAGAGAAAACACTGTTCACAAACTGCTCCAAACAGCTCTGTTGTAGTCCAGCCTTTACTTCAGAGACAAACGTGGTCACTTTGTAACACAATTATAATGCTCGCCTAGCTGCTAGCGTGGCACGCCCTCATACTCTGCAACTGACTAGCTAACAGTCCTTACCTAGATACTGCGCATGTGCGACTCCCAACAAAGATGGAACAGAAGTGAGATGCCTCACTCTGTAGCTAAAACAGAGAGCTCAACACACAGGGTGAAAAGAGGAGCTGCAGCAATGTGCAGTACAACAAAAATATGGTGTTTTTTGAAAAATAAACCACATAAACCTATTCTGGTACAACCTCTAAATACAATTATGAACCTGAAAATGAGCATAATATGAGCACTTTAAAGACTTTGGGTGGTGCTTTTAATAACAGTTTTTTTTTCTACGCTTTAGAGAAAAAAAAAAAACTTACTATCGGCCGTCTTTTGTCCATCCAGCTCTGGTAATATATTCGGCCCCGGGGAACAGGCTGGTGAAGGGAACAGGCAACTCCTTTTCCTGTGTGCTGACAATCTGTGGGAGAAACAAGAAGCTGGCATTTGAACATCTCTCTGAAGAACTTTCTGGTAAACTATCAAGTTTTGTGGCACTGAACAAGCCCTCACTTTGCCGAGATTGTCCGTCTGGATTTCTGCTATTTTGAGAGTAATATCAGGATTCTTGCTGCCTGGAGAGAAAACAAAAACTGAGTTACGTATCAACATATAATCAATCACACATGAAACCTTTCTGATATTAAGAGTTATAAGTGTAATGCTGTGAGCTACACAACAAACAGTTTTAAGAGTTTTAAAAAAGGTACCCCATGGAGTTTTTGATCTGAAGTAGCTCTCTGGAGCAGTTTTCTTATCTCATCTTTCTTAACGTGCCAACACACCAGTACAGCACCAGCAAAGGCAGGGAAGAAGAAGACTGCTAGATAGTAAACATGGATGTTAACAATGCAGGTTTTAAAAATCAGCTTTGCAAATGTGTTACAAGGAAGGAAATGCATTGAACATGTTTGTTAATTTTGTATTTTGGTGAGTAACACTAAATGGAAACATTACTTTATTTGATTGCAAGAAAACTCCAGAGGGCACCTTTAAATAAACACGCCTGCTGCAAATTTCTTTCTATCATACAAAACCAGGAAACAACAAGTGCATCACATATTTTATATTGAAAATCAAAAGCTGTGTATGTGTACGTCTGTGTGTGTGTGTGTGTGTGTGTGCGTGCGTGCGTGCGTACCTGCGCGTGGGTATCTGTAGATGTCGGTCTTGCGCTCCTCCAAAGCCGGAGATGGAACATGAATGATCTCAACCTCAGACTCGTCCACCTCCTCGTACAGAATCTGCAGAGTCTTACCACCATCTGATTCTGAACCAGAGAGAGACCAGTAAAACCAGTCAAAGGCGGTTTTGCTTACAGGAGAAAATTGCAAGCCGGTAGGTATCAATCATTTGGAAAACTCTCTAGAACAAAACTACACAGGTAAAGTCTTCTATGAATACATTCTTGTTATTTAAGCATCTAATAATAATCAATCTTCATTCGATTGCTGATTGCTGATAATAAGCCTCCGTGCTAAGAAAACTACGACAACAATCTATATATCTCTATGACTCACTCACCTTCACGAGCAGCTGGTGACCACCAGTATCCAGTGAAACGGTCAAACTCTTCCTGCGTGACAAAAGTGGCTATACCGGCAGATTTGGGATCCTCTTTTGGGTTATCAATGCCTAACATGAATACAGAGAAAAATAAAAACACTGTTTGAAAAAATTCTAAGTACCAGGTAAGACTCTCAGGGAACATGCGACCCTCTCAATGCTGACCTTTATGGCAGAAGGTGAGCCTCCTCTCTTCACCCGTCTCAATGCTGGTCACCCAAATGTCGTTGTTGTTGATGAAGCCGATGAAGTTGGGGTCCCCGGGGCAGATCTTGGGGTCCATGCGTGTGCCTGAACCCTGGCTCTTAATTTCGACAGGATCCATGGGAGAAGTCTGCACAAACACACAGAGAGGTTGGACGACATCTGAGGTCACAGCTGCTGTAGTTCCACACTTTTTCATCAACAATAAGTAAAGACGTAAAAAACATCAACTCATTTTCTATTTTAAAGTCTGACCAAGAGGGAGATTTTTGAGGCCAAAAACACACATCTCTGAATGATTTAAAGGTTATTCCAATAAACTAAAAAGGATCTGGTGATCCTGAATGGGTTAAAAAAAAAGTCCTACTAATCAAGCTAAATAAACAATTTAAAATATTAGATAAATGCTTCGCCACAGAGCAGAAACATTTTAAGATTATTTTTTGGCCATTTTTAGGCCTTTATTGAAAGGACAGCTGAAGAAATGAAAGGGGAGAGAGGGGGGAATGACATGCAGCAAAGGGCCGCAGGTCGGAGTCGAACCCAGGCCCGCTGCGTCGAGGAGTAAACCTCTATATATGGGCGCCTGCTCTACCAACTGAGCTATCTGGGCTCCCAAGCAGAAACATTTTAAGCATCTTAGCTTTAATTTTTTAAAGAATTGTGACGAGCACTGAAACGATTAGATGATGAACAGAAAATGTACCAGCAATCATTTTGATAATCAATTAATCATATGCGTTATTTTTAAAGCAACTTTGACCTGTCTTCTAACAGTCATTCTGTGCTGTGTGGCTATGACAGTCTTACTGAACTGCCCTTAAACTCACAATGAAGCTGTTGTTTCCACCGTCACGGCAGTAGTACAGACTGCTGTTGGCCTGGAACAAGATGAGGCCGCTGGGTCGGTGGTAATCATAGGAGGTGATGCCAGACACCCCCAAACGTTTCCTCTCCCGCAGCAGCTCCTCCTCCCGCGAGATGCCCCCGTGGTGAGGGCTGGCCTGAGGTCAGGGGTTACAGGAGGACACACAACATGACAATGCTGGCCGAGCGAGGTCAAAGTAAAAAACAGTTTGTTCAGGGCATGGAAAACAAACAAATGGTAAGAAAACATTACCATACTAAATAGATAAAAGAAAACAACTTTTGTTTATGAAATCAAGTGGTCTAAATTATTTTCTCTTTAGGCGGAAATTTAAAACAGTATTTTTAAGCTCTATGAGGAAAGACACCATTATAAAAGAAGTTGTTCATAATCATCCTCTAAGCAATAATACTCTGGTTTGGATAGGCTCAATCACATTAAAGTGTCAGAGTGGATGAAAAATCATTCTTACCTGAAAGCGATCCAGCATTTTTTTCCATGACAAAACCAAAAGAGCGTCTTTGCGGACCTTCTTGGGAATGTCTGAGTAGAGTAAAGCATTTTCCCGGCTGGCGTAAGGCATTCCTGTGAGGGCAGAAATGCTATTATAGTCTGCTCTGGAAATGATATCACACACAACTAAGTGCTTGAGACATGGCAGCAAAGAGCAGCAACCATTTGGCAGAGAATACGTGCACTACAGCTGCAACAGAAAAAAAGCTGAACTATTGCCTTAAAGCAAAATGTTCTTTCCTAGTTGAGTTTCAGGTTTTCTCCAGCACCGACTGACTCGATCCACTGCAGCTCGGTAGATATCAAATGAGGATAAAAACAGTTGCAGGCTGGCATCTCTGACTCACCAGCTGTATCCAGAGCTATTTCTCAGAAGCATGCTAACTTTCAAAGAGACTGCAAGGAAGCAACTGAATCTGCAGGCCAACAAGTCAGACCCTGCCTCAAAATGAATACATTTTTGTCCCTGAGCTCACCAAGATAATAGATGCGATGGGAGTGCGGACTGGTCTCATCCTTCTGGATGAACTGGAAGTCGTGTGGCGCCTTGTTGATAACCACGCCTGTGTTCTTGCGGCTGTTGTGGATGATCTTCCGCAGGCCATCCCATGTATGCTTCTCCACCTGGAACTGGGTGGGATTCACATCCTCCATCTCCACCACCTCTGTGCTGTCCGTGAGCTCGTCCACCCCCGTCATGCCTGCCAGTGCCTGTCTGACGCTGTGGATAGACACTTAGACTGATCACATACATCTACAGCAACTCACAATGGCAAAGTAACACTAGTTAAATATGGGTATATTTTTAATTGAGGACAGATTAATTTACCTACTAAATAAGACGCTCTGACTGAAAAAAACAGACTGTATGAATGTATTCCTCTAATCATATAATCTGGGTCCCGGATAACGTGGTCAAAACATCTTAAAGAGATCTTTAAGTGTTATTTTTATTAGCAAGCAGGGTGGGCACAACTTATGACATTACCATCTGCCTCAGCTGTACTTTGTACAGCTAAACATGCTAACATTGCATGTTTACTTTAGCATTGAGCTCAAGACATAATTGTGCCAAAGTAAAGCCTCACAACATGGCTGTATAAAAATTAAATAAAGTCAGGCTACTAAAAGCACAGAGAATGAAATAGAATACAAAAAGAATAGAACAGATAAAATATATTAGAACGACAGTAAAACAGATTAATAAAATGCTTATATATTATTTTATTTTTTTTAAAACAAGATGTCTTTTGAGAACTGATTTAAAAGTGATACTGATTCAGACAGCCTCAGATCTTAGTCGACAAACAAACTACCTAATTTCATTACATTTTCCCAGCACTATTAAAATATAAAGATTTTGCCCTGCAGGGCATTATCTTATATTTTTTAATCGTTCTGGGCAGCTAAAACTATGGAAAACCTTGCTTTTTTCATTCATTTAATGAAAATGAATGAAAATTGAAACCAAAAAATATGGTTTTGACAGCTGTGAGAGGAAAGATGTCCCATACCTTTCCTGGCCGTCTTCTGTTTTGTCTTCAATTTTTAGTCTCTTTACTCTGTGCATTAACCGTTCAATAACCCTGTACCAGACCTGACACCCTGTGGGGAACAAGGTAAACACGAGAACTGAAGATGTCAAACAATTGAAACACATATCAGACCGTTATCATGGCAGCACCTGGTCTAACTAACAAACAGATCATTTAAACAGAACGTAATATATTTAAAAACCTAGACCATGCCCTAAGCTAAGCTCACAAGCTATCAACAGTGAAACTGTTACTGAAGTGACGGCCCCATTCAGGGCAGTAGTCTCTGTCCTGCTTCATCGAGAATCTGCTGCTCTTCAGCCAACCACCGCCACACTTCCAGCTGTGTGTTCCTGATATGGAGTCTCACTGAGTGTGACTCAGCTGCATGACGCTGACACACACAAAGTCTGTGTTATAACTGTGGCAAATGTTACACTGTCACTCCACATTTTACTGTAGGCTGTATACTGTGGACTGATCTGTGGCTTAAACAAAGTGCAAATTCTACAGAAGTTAATTCCCAGGAAACACTACAGCAGCTCCCTTCAACCAATGCATGTGTCTATCAGAAGAACAAATGTCATACTTTGACATGAGTTGATTAGAGTGAATTATGATGCAAGGAAGCATGACTAAAACTGAGCCTGAAATTTGTCTTTTTTTTCATTCAGTCATAAATTAATCTCCCTTTATATATATATATATATATAGACAACTGATTAACCGCTGATAAAGGCTGTGAGATGGGGTTAATAAAAGCTTTAGAGAAATCTATTAAATGGGTTTAGATTTTTTTTTGTCAAAAGATTAAACATTTGTTTTTGCTTTGTTTTATTCTAATTCACTGTAGTTTGATTTACTTTATTTAAGACACATTAGAGTCTGTCTTATAAATCATATTTTGATGTGCTCAAATGCTGTATTAAAAAAGCACGTTATTTGTTATGTTTGCAAGTGATACACACACACACACACACACACACACACACACACACACACACATAATCTGGATGTTGGTCAATTTAAGAAAAGTATTATTATTGATAAAAAAAAAAATGTCCCCAGTGAAACAGTGATCGAAAGCAAAAATAAACTTCCGTGAACTGGAACGGAGGCTGAATCACTGTTTATTCTCCCAGTCTATGCCCAACAACTTCGGTGCTGTATGTGTGTCTACTTTACCGTTTTATTCGGATCTTCCTGTCAGTTTTAGAATTGGTTACCATTACTTGGTTTGTGTTATGTGACTTCAATAAATTATATTGACAGGATTTTATCACGAAATCATGAAATATGAATATAAATACACTACCTCCCTATGGTATTTTGACACTCTTTTTAACATGCATATCTCTGGCATCATCCTCTCTATTTGTACATATATTGTACGTTTTCTAGCATCCATTTAAAAACATGCATTTTGTGTTTCAGATATAACGTTACGGAGACTGTTAGCTACAGACAACTAACGTTAATAGTTTCGTTTTGACACATCAGCTAATGAAGCTAAAGTCCACAAAGTGACCGACAGCTTCGCACACCACAGACATCTGGCCGAGTGTGTCCTCCCCATCAAGCCTGACAAACCCTTACTATGCTATAATTAAAACCCTCTGTGTAAACTGTACGATGCTTGGAGCCAGCTAGTTAGCCACCCATTAACGTTAAGCAGGCACTCGTAAGCTAACGTACTAAAACGGAAACAAAACAAAACAGTAAACACATTTATTTTTAGCTTACACTTTCTTCCCCAAACCTTGAAAGCTTTTCTTCCTTTTGTCGAAGAAACGCCCGTGTCGGAAACAACAGTCAGGGTCTGAATAAATTAGTCAAGTCAACTATTTTCCCGAGAGCAGGTAGCTTAATGCTAATATGCTAACATCGCGGAAGTAGTTTGTGAAATTTCTAAACCAGATTACGACCTTTGACCCGGATGTGATTCATCAAGTTTGTATCATAGACTGTATCTGTGTTAATTTATTTGTATACCCGGTATAACCTATGGGTATAACCCTGTTCTCTTAATACATCCATAGTATAACCAGAGTCCGTCTACGGATATTAGAAATTCTCTGGTATAACCATCTTTTCTAGTTTACAGCAGAAATAGCCCTCATGCTATTCTGTAGAAAATATCACACCATATTAACATGAGGAATTTATAAATATTTTCTTTAAAGTTCTTAAAAGCATCTGAATAATGGAGGGATTCAGTTTAGTTAAATCCCAGAAAAGGTACCAATGACTCCTATTTTAGCTTCAAGGCAGCAACTGAATATTTTCATTATCGATTAACTGTTAATCTATCAATCGTTTAGTCCATCAAAAAAATTTGTGAAAAAATAAAATAATTTTTTGAGAGCCCAATTTGACACACTGTCTCAATTTGTCTGATCACCAGTCCAATTATTATTTAATTTACAATAATATCACACAAAACAGCAAATCTTCACATTGGAGATGCAGGAGTTTTTTGATTTTGCTTCGGAAAACGACTGAAATGATAAAAACGTCCCCAAAAGATGGTGATAAATATCATATCAATCTACACTAATTATATTTGGATTATTATTTAACTAATTGTTTCAGCTCTACTTTGCACATCATCCACCAAAACACCAGAAGCAAATACATCCACAACCAAATACAAACATCTGGGACAAGCACTGTATCCTTAAAACATTTATTTTTGTAATAATTTGTCCGTTTTTTCTTTTTGCGTAAGTGCAAAAAATGCACCCAAAAGAGCCACCTGAGGGAAGTCTACATCTTTAAATAAAAAAACAAGCAAAGTGTACATTTATAGTACAAAATTCTCTTTTTAAAAAATTGCACAGTTTGTGTATAATATATATATATATATATATTCATAATCTCCATTTTAAACAAACTTTAAAGGCTCAGAAAGTAAACAAAATCCACCAAATGAAAAATAAAAACATTTTTTCCCTAAAATTTAAAGCTGAGGAAACTTGAGACCCTGTTTTCATTTGTGTCCACCATAAATATACATATTTATATGCAAGTCTCTTTACATAAAGTCTCTGTGCTAGTGTTTGACCAGACAATCAAAATTATTGCAAAGTAGTTTAGTTCTACTATAAAACATGGGGTGTGGGGGTGGGGGTGGGGGTGGGGGGGGGGTAAAAGCTTCTTTCTGCTGAATGTTCATTAAGTTATGCAAAGAAAAAAAAACTGGGTTTCATAAGACCCCTTTTGAATTTACTGGAATCCCTGCTTTCACAAAGGTTTCTGTTTCACAAACAGCAGTCCAGTTTTGCTTTTAGCGAGAACACACATTTCCCTGACTTCTTTTTTTTTTTTTTTTTTTTTTGAACTTTACACAGCGACGCTGCCCAGAGGTGGCAGTCAGCGTCGATACGGGTGGAAGCCCTGTACGTTGTGGTTCTGCCCTCTGCCGAACGCAGTGGCGGCAGACTGGGGGGCGGCGGTGGGCTGTGCTGTCGGGGGCCCGTACGAAGCCGTCTGCTGGCTGGGGTCTGCGAAGCTGTGGCTGAAGGCTGTCAGGTCCTGCCCGTACCCTGAAGAGGATGACAGAGAGGAGAGAGCAGGAGGGAGAAGAAGGTTTTAACGTCAGGACCACCAGACGGTGTTTAGGGAGAAGCCTTACTCCTTTAAAAGTACTGCTGAGTAAAAACAACTATTTTAATGTTAAGGAAAAATCCACCCTGTTACCCTTTCACTATACAGCGTATTCCAATTGTTATTTTTGGCTACATATTTTGAACAATTACAAGTGCTGTAAACTACTGTAGCTGTTGGAAATATCAGTACGTCCAATAACCAGCCTTTAATATATTTTTTCCCTTCATAACTGGTTGAATAATTTTTGTTTACCCGCTTCGTTTTACTTTGTTCAATAATTACCTAGTTGACTAGACTTTTTTTTTTTTTTTTTTTAGATCTATTGGGATTTTTTTATTGTTTGTCTATGAAGGGCTCTAAGATGTGTTGTGATAAAGTGCTGTATACATAAACTGTGACACACCAAATGACTAAATGAAAAAAGAAATGAAGTATGCATTGCTAATAGCATGTTTTGTATAGCATGTCAAGACTTTAGAGGTTTCGTGGTGAATTTTTCCTCTAGATTCAAATACTGTATTCCTTCAATGAGCCCTTTAGTGTTGAACATTATTGTGTAACAGTTGTTAACATGTATAGAGGCAAACATGAACATTTCAGGTGACTTTAATAATCACTTAAAGCGGGCTTCATTGAGGAAAACAATCTCTAGATTATCTTGATGATTAGTGCAACACGCACAATGTTCTTCTATTCAGACACTGGATGGCACCATCTCCCTGCAAACAGACAAGGGAACCAAAGTGACACCCTGGGAAGGAAACCATCTGCCTAGAAAAAATGGCTGGTGCAACCCAATATTCACCAGCCACCTGCCTCAAGCTAAAGGGACATTAAGGTTGAAAAAAACCTGAGGGTTTGCTACCAAATGGCTGGTAGAATATGAAAACCAGTTCCAGCCAAATCTTTCCAGCGTCGTGCTGGTTATTTTCCTGCCCTGGCAACATCCAGTTAGCACTGATTTCGAAATATTACCATTGACTACTAGAGTGGGGAACGTTATAAATAACTGGAATGGAGAGACACGAGATAGAAAGACAGAAAGAAAGAAAAAAGGCGGGAAAAGTTAGAAAATGCAACACATTTCTTTTGGGGTGTTAAAAAGTGCTCCATGAACGGAACTGAAATAAAAAATCTGAAGAACAGGGAGCAGTCCCAACAGGACCACCTGAGAGAAGAATCTGAGAGAAATTGTAAATTTACTGCCATTGTGTCCTTCTTTAAATCTTCTTTCCTTTCCTTTCTCATCCCTTTAGCTACCATGTGGAGACAGTACATGGGGGAAAAAAACAATGGGTGAATGGACTGCTGATGCATGGGACAACTGAACCATGAACACATTTTCTGACAATTAGATCATCCTTTCATAATCTGCAAAGCAATGTGGACAGAGAGAGTAGACAAAAAAGAAGGGACATGGTTAGTCTTGGTATAGCAAAGCTACAGCCGCTGAGCCGCTTAGAGCGCCGAATGACATATTTCAATGTAAATGTCTTTCAAATCCATTCAGCTGACAGTTAATGGCTGTTTTGTTTACTATACAAGAGTATACACAGTAATTTGTATGTACATGCAAAATGTACATGCAAAATACTAAACAAGAATAAAAGAAAAGAACCAGGTGTTAGCTCTATAAACACTACAGTACTGAACAAATGCTACTTTTGTGGTTGGAGAAGACGATGCTAGCACCTACCTGCACTATATCCTCCCTGCTCATCCTGACCATAACTGTGAGAAGGACGCGTTGGTCCGTAGGCAGAGGGGTCCTGAAGGTAGTTACCCAAGCCTATCAGGGAGATGAGGAGACCAGGTTGACTGAACCCAGATACTGCTGGCCGACTACTTTACATGGTTCCCCCCTTACTGAGCTAACAGAGCTGCACATTTATACTCATTTACTGCGTCTGCACTATGCTTGGAGAGGCATCACTGCTCAGCTTCATCTGGAAGTCAAAACAAAATGGAGTGTGAGAGTGTGGGCTATCGCTAGCACGCCTGACATTTTAAATCATGCCAGCCTGGTCTCATGAAATTTTGTGAAATGTGCATGATATGCTAAGATGCAAGTAACTTGACAAGTAAGTTTTCTTCCAAGAAAATATTACAAAAGGGAAGCAACCAGAACAACAAACCAGAACACCACCAGTGGTTTTGCATGTTTTAGTCCATAAAATAAGACACTGCCCCATTGCTGCCAAACAATTAACAAAGAATGCCATACATTTCTAGATTGATTTTCTATCTTGCAAGCCGCCATCTGGTTCCATTAATTTAGCATGCTGTGACAATCAACTTAAAATGGACTTGACTTATCTTTGTTTCACATTTCTGTCATTGCTTTGTATCCTCCAGTTGTAAGTACTGACCGTTTTCAAAATTTTACATTACTTTCATAATCAAAGTTCTGTGTAGCACGTCAAAATGAATCATTGGGTCATTTAAGGACATTTCAACATCACAAGTTGCCAAAAAAATCTCAACTCAACTTTTAAATTCCAGATGTCACAGTGTTCTTGAATGCAGCAAGGAGGTTTGACAAAAAAAGTCAACAAAATGTTTATTGTGATACAGTACAACAAAAGCAAAGCCAGTGCCTACCTGGAAGGTCAGATTCATTGAAAATATATGGTACGTATAAAAAAAGGGCATTTTATTAAATATTAATGACCTAAAACATGCAAAACCACAGGTTTACTTTAACCAAATTATTTTAACTCCCTAACTCCACATAAGCTCATCTTAACTGAAACCAAACTTGCTTTATTTGTCGTACCTCACCTATTTACTAATCGTACACAGGTAAAAATGTCATATCCAGTTTCTGCTATTGTTACATAAACTTTCATGGTAAAGGTTTGTGTCCACAACATCACCAGTGTTTCTTTGTGAAACTGTTCTGCTACTACTGACTTTGACTACTGGACTGAGTGCCTGAACAGGCAGCGCACACTAAATGCAAAAAGCTGGATGGAAGATAAGCACAAGCAGGAACCAGATGGGCACCCGTCATGACTGACAGTGATAATACTGACTGCTTTAAATGGAGATCCAGCAGTGTGAAGCAGCTGTAAGCCAAGTCAGAAGAAAAATACCAGCCAGCCAAAAAACTGAATGCAGCTTCTGAATGAACATCTGACTCTTATCTGACTTTCTGTTTATGTGACTCAATGTTGAATGAAACTTGTTACTTTTCCATGGATGCTGGCTAGTTTTCACAGTATCTGTCCTATGAGTATAGAGTGTGTCACTGGAGAAGCTAGCTCCTAACTGTTTAAAATCACAGACATTAATAAGTCAACTAATTTTCGAGAAGTGACTTGATGAAATGTCTTTTTGTCAAGTAGACATCCAGGATGAATAATTTTCCTGGCTGAACACAGTCCAGCTCAAAGACACCCACCAGAAAGCCTAGACACTAGCCAAAAAATGACTTGCCCAGGAATCTAGCTAATGTATCAAGATGGACAGAGGTTCAAAGTTCACATTTTGCAGAGAAGCATGCAAAGCTCTGGTGTCATAAATTGATGGACATGTTGAACATTTTTGATAGGTAGCTTGGCAGGTTGGACATGCCTCATTCCAGAAATAAGGTTTCACGGGCACAATACTGTCATGCTGGTGCTCTTCTATGGCTATCGTGCCAAGACGAGGAAAATAAGCTGGCAAAGTCATAAACAGGGAGGAAGATAAGGAGGTGTAGAATGGAGTAATTAAAAGGTAGGACTATTTGAACCAAGTCAAATGTCTAGTACAGTCAGTCAGGAAAAGGTTGCACTCCCTTGAAAATAAATAACAAAATAAAAATGCAAAACAAAAAAAACATTGCAAGGCAGGATGATCTAATTCAGACGTACCAAGACCTACCAATCTTTATTACCAATCCACAGCCCAGCTGGAAAAACTCGACAGAAATAACTGTTGAAGACTCCTGGATATGGTGACAATTCAGAAGCATCTTCCTGGCAGAGCCAGAGGGGTTCATGTATGCAAGAAGCATGTATGCACGTGGAGCAGCTCAAGCTAAATGGAGCAAGCTCCTGCTTGTGTAAGAGTTGTACATATGCACTTAAATGAGCTTTAGTTGCACCCAATAAAATATCCAAGGAGATGGGCAGGGCCGAGGGGTAAATAAAAATCAAATGAGAGAGAAAAGGGCAGCAAACTGCTTATTGCACAAGGCTTTTCTTACCATACTGGCTATAAGAGAAGTCAGGCTGCCCAGTGGGAGCTTTGCTCAAGTCCTGAGTTGGTGTGGTGGTGGGGGCAAAGCCCAGAGGTGCAGTTCCTGGAGTGTTGGGTGGAGGAGGAACCTGTGGAGCATACTGGTCTGCCTGGGGTGTGCCGAAACTGTAACCTGTTGGAGAGTAATGAGATACGTTCTATGACCGTTGCTTTTTCAAAGATTATATATTATGTATAAGTACAAAGGCCCCAGTGTTGATGGTCCAGTTGACCACGCCGCATTATCATACAAAAACCAATACGTATAAGTCAATGTATTAATCAATTCACCAAATCTCTTCTCGTATTAGCCAATAAGAATACTTGTACGTCAACATGTCTTTTAGAAATATCAACTGCAGGATCAAATTGTGACCAGCACATTTGTAACAGATCGTTTTGGGCTTCTTTCCCACTGTTTTTTCCTAATATTTTGTCCACGATTTACAATATTAGCTTGGTACATCTGCAGGTCTACAGGTTTAATTGGTGGAAGGTAGTAATCCCCCCCTCATGCTTTTTAGCAAGATTTCATGAAATTTGGAGTATTTGCGGGTCACGCTGTCCATCTCTGATAAGGTGGAGGTTCCTCCCTGACCACAGCAACAGCAGAGCTGCCTGAAAAACCTGACATAGATTCAATTAACACAATTTACACACCCATTACAGTGTCGATGATCTAAATTGTAGTTTGTCCATATCCCTACCTAATTCACAGTGTTACCTTTACATATGCTATGTTACAAGGCATGCAAAACCGAACCATAAAAAAAAAACTGTACACTACACAAACTACAGCCCGGTTTGCACATGTGAACCACAGTTTTTTGGTTCCTTGTGTTCCCCACAGGAAGCGAGACGTCCGTGAGATGTGAGAGCGCGTGTTCTGCCATCCAATTCACACTAGTCCGTCTTCCGGAAAGGTCTCTGCCTGTATGTCAACAGCAGCTCCTGGGGAGCTGAATAGACAGCGGCAGGCCAACCTGCCTTCACCAGGCTAACTGACCCCAGAAATGTACTAAACCAAAAAAGTTTTTATGTTGACTCCATGGAAAGCAATCAACGGTGTTTATGTATTGATTCATTGATTTTATTTCCCTGCCCACCGTAGCGAGTGAGGGAGATTCCCCTGTAGTGAAACAGATACACTCGGACAGACTAGGAGCCTTGATCACTCAATGTAGACATGGTTAATACATTCAAAACACATAAACAGCGGAATATTTGTGTGATTTAAACAGCCATCTATGCAGATTGCGCTTCACTAAACGGGAAAAAAATAGCCTTAAAGAATGAAATAATGCGGGGGGCATCTCACAGAGTCAGTGGGGTGTTGATACATTTAATAAAATGGAAGCATATTTGTTAAATGAGACGTGCGAGTGACGGACATCAAAAACGCATCTAAAAAGGCTTTCTTTGTGGATTGGCCACTTTGTGGTAAAAATACAGTGTGGAGATCAGATGGCATGTGGAGGCAAAAATGTAACGAGGATGCACTGTCATCTTTTAAGTCAGGTTTAAATAGGCTGAGTAACACTTTTGAAAGAATGCATTGATTTCATATATTATCAAATCTCTGTAAGGAAGAAAATGTTATTCATGCAAACGACAAACTACAGAGAGAACATTGGAATTGGTTGTCCCTAATGTGCAAAATAAAACGTGACCCAAGAACCACAAAACATATGGAACTGTGGGCTTGTTAAACCGTTGCACCCCTATATTACTTTTAATTATTTTATAATGATGTACAAACAACACCAAAGTGTAACGAGTTAGTGTGTCAGTGTTACTGACCAAACTGAGGTGCTGTGCTGTAGGCCTGCTGAGGGTAGCCCTGAGGTGCAGCAAAGCCACCCGCCGGGGTCGTGACCAGGAATGCGTTGAAAGGTGAAGGAGGCTGTGTGGGGGTTCCGCGGCTTGCTGTCAACTGAGGTCCATACCCGCCTGCTCCAACACAGAACAGATCTATTTTATAGAAATGTTTATATAAATGTTTTATTTATGGAATTAAGTACACAGGCAATTACAGTAATTAGAAAAAGAAGCACAGAGCAATTTGATTTTATCTTATTAAACAGCTGAATAACATAAAATTGGTAAATATCTGGTTTAAGAAACTGAATTTGCACAGCACAATCTAAAGCTGAATGAAACTGAAGCATCTTCTGAGTGAGCACAGGGCCGACACTGCAGTGAGCGTTGCAGGTTAACCCGGAGGTGGTGATATGAAACTGAGCCTGACCAATAGCAGAGGGAGGCTGGAATCTATTCAAGGCCGCCATCTGTCTCAAGCAGCAAATTATCAGCAGCCTCAGCCATTATGAATCAGTGATAACACGTACTGTTATCACAACTGTCATCAGCTTACTGGCCACACAGAGTGCATGCCCAGTTCTGTGACACAAGCGTTCCAAGATAAGCACTTGATCACATGGCAAAGACCCTAAATCTATCTGCAGTTTGATCAATTACCAGTTTTTTCAACATACTGAAAAACAACACATTTTCTAAAGTGGTAAGAAAAGATACACCTACCTATGGGCTGGCCAGTAGTCGACACCCACACTCCTTCAGGAAGAGAAAAAAAAACGTTAGACTTGGACAATAAGTGAAATGTAAAATGTTCATAGAATCCAGTTAACATTTAACCTGACAGTGTATCAAAGTTAATGTTAAAGCACATTTAAACAGTTACTTTGAGGTTTTCCTCTGAACAGCGAGCCTCACTCACCCTGTGCCCCGTAAGGCTGTTGCCAGCCCTGGGCAGGTTGTGCTGTCCAACCATTAGCTGCACTCAAGATGCCCCTTGTTGCCCACTGGCCAGGGCCAAGCTGGCCAGGAGCTTTGCTGTCACGAGGTTCAGCCTTCTTCACTTCCACCTGGACAAAGGACAAGGAGGGCAAATTTGGCAGAACCAGTATAAGGTCCGTGAAGTCCCTCACCTAGACAGACCTGTCCTACCAATGATTATTTAATCTCAACATTGGGCCAGTTCACTTTATGTTTATTAGAATAATGTGGGGCAACTATGTTAACTAATATTACTGTGTAGCCAGGAGAGCTGTGCAGCTATGTGTCTCAGGTACTAATTATCAAGCAGGAATTTCACAGTGGCCAAAATCATAATGCAAAGATAGTAAATTATAAAAAAAAAAATGTAAATGCATCATCTCTAGATTACAGCCTCTTAAGATGTACCTGAGAAACATAGATTTTTTTTTCATTAAATGAATTGCCCTATATATGATAAAGACTAATGGAAGGTCGTGACTTACCTTTCTCCGGTTAACGCTTATAAAGAATTTCATTTCTATTTTATTTTAAATATGTTTTAGAGGGGAAATGAATGTAGAGAGAAATTTGTATCTCAGTTCTAACAGGATATATAAAAAGGTAAACATGCAGATAGTACAAATAAACAGTCTTTTCAGTCAATCTAAAATTGAATCTTCATACTGTGTCAAAGGTGAGAATTTTCTTTTTAAATAAGTACAAGGGACTGATACACTTTGACCTCAATATAATGTCAAATGGCTGCTGGAGGACACTGTCTTTATAAAACTAAAACCTCAAATGTAAGAATGGTGACCTCAAGTTTCTTTTCGATAATTCAATTATAATAATAAAGTACACTTATTGTTTGGGAATTACTGACTTACACTGTCAATTCATTAACACTCTGCAAACTGACTTTATCCATCAATTACTTAAATTTGACTTTTATGTATAGTTCTCATCCATCAATGTAATAGTTTAATGCCATGAGTCTGTATTGCCCCAAAAACAAAAAAAATGTCCTTCCTGCAACTAGGCAAAGCTACCAGCAGTTTACCAGAGCAAAGAAACAGGCTGAGACTAAGGGGGGGGGGGCAACCAAGAATAGACTGAGGGGTTGAGTTATTGGGGTCACCTTGCAGGAGGAAAACGAATCACAAATTCCTCCCTGCTTTAAGGTGTTGCCACCTTCCCCAGCCTCCCCTCTTCCTTCTCTGTCGACCTAATTACATGCACATGTTTCCGGCAGTGGCCCCGCCGCCGCCAGCAGCTACCTGAGCACTTTCTCCCGTGGGCATCACAGCTACGAGTGATGGATACCATGACTTCTGTACAGTCCCCAACAGCAGAACTGGGATTTGTTCCACAGTTTGATGTGCTCCAATTTCTAATTTTGTAGCTCATATCTCCCAACCTCCCTCAAGTCCCAGTGTAAGGTAATGTCAAGTCAAGAACAATGGATTAAGTCGAGCCTTGATTCCTGCTGGAAACCAGGGCAAAGTCAAGGGAGGCGGGGACCACTGGAGAGTATACAGGTTGGGCTGAATCATTTACCAAGGAAATGGGATTTGGTTTATCTTTTTAATGTAATAATCAGTGACATTTCAATTAAAATGTCTTATGCTGCTACTCAATATCATTGATTAATATAAAAAAAAAATCCAGCCTAAATCCAGTTCAGGAAAGCTTTTACATTTCCTTTCCAACCAAAAAAGTAATTGGCACACAAGAAAATAACATGCTTTAATTTATAGTTTGTTTAGAATAAACAGAGGAGGGGCGCCCCAGGGGTCAGGTGGTTTAAGGTGCTGACAACAAACCGCAACATCCCTGGTTCAACTGTTCAATGTCATTCACCATCTCTCGATTTCCCCTTATTTCCTGTCATCTTTCTACTGACCACTCTCAAATAAAGGCACAAGAAGGTTCCAAACATACTTTTTAAAAATTGCCACAACTGAACAGACAAAGACTGTGCCATCTACAGAAACTCAGGCTTCCAAAAAAGAAAATACACTGAAGTAACATCGCAACAATTAGCACTTATCAAAAGTGCTTTAACAACCTTAAAAAAGAACTTCAATGAATGCCAAAATATCCACGAAGGTCTTCTGAGTGTCAAATATCACAGACTGACCTTCAAATATTTAAAACACTTATGCAGCCATGTAAAGATCAAGGACAGAAACAAGATACATGTGATATGATATGATATGACTGACTACACTATGTTTGACTTTGATCATTTTCTTATGCCCACAAATATTTAGTGAGGGCCGAAAGGAGAGTGCCTCTCTTCTGGTATCTCTGCAGAGTGGTTTAAAAGCTGCTAATTAAAAAATGTCTCTATTGGGGAAAAGAGGGGCTGTTAATGAATGAGAGCTTTAAAAGTGTCAGAACACATCATAGCCAGATATGTACCAAGTAGTACTTTATTTTTTTAATGGTTTGTTTTACTCAGCTGAGGTGCCAGGTGGGTGGTGTTTGCTTCATGCAATAGAGCAATACAGGGACTGCCAGAAGGTTAGGTGTGCTTAAATATAACACCATAATGAATTTAGTTTTTTCCTGGATAAACAGCTTACCTGACAATCAGCAATCTGAATTGTCTTTGCGCAGTAAACCCTATCCATCTGGTACACCCGCTGAGTTAAAACAAACACTAAGAAGCGACATGCAAATATTACTGTGCGACTCGTGTCTCTTCCTGAGCAGCATTGTAGAGAAAACTGTCATTTGTTATTTAGGGACACAGTATGGAGATTCTTCAACTGAGGTCACTGAGTTGAGCTTTTTCTTTAACTTTTGAAAAAGAAAAAAAGAAAAACATGTTGACGTGTAAGTGACCTGCCAACAAAATATCAGAAAACAAAAGAAACAGAACTGATTGGACCAATCCTTTAGGTGATTTATAATCAGGGAAATTCTGTGAACTTTGAAGCTTTTGGATTTTCTTTTGCTTTATTATATTTTAAATATCAAAAACCAAATAATAACTTAACCACAGTATTATAAGTACAATCTAATGCACTTAAGACATCCTAAAGGAGTGGTCGATTTAAACAAAGCCTTAGGCGACTACAGTTATGTAATATAACAGCATTAGTAAAAGATCACTGTGCCTCTACAAACTATAAGTCATAGCAATAAATGTGAGGGTGGTATGTGTTAAGAGCAAAATATATTAATAATTATATTAATAATTATATGACTAGTAAATTAGTTAGTGGCCTGATCATTTGATTAAATGCTAACTTTGTGTTATATGATGCTGCAGTCACTAATGGGAAGCCACTGGAAAATGAACAAATAGCCTGAACAAACAGCATCATAGTATAATTCTCACTCCGTCGCCCAAGCCTCTGTTTGATCTTAAGGGTAAAATAAAACTACAACTACACACTTTTTTGCCCATGATGTCGTGAAAATGCATGTTGACAGCCTGGTCCACTGATTGTTCGGCCTCGAAAGTAATAAATCCAAAACCTAGCCAACGACCAAGAGTGAATCAAGGTAGCAGGGGGGTTGTGACAACACAAGATGAAGAACAGTATTGGGCTTCAGCAGAGTGAGGATCCGTCAAGACTGAGCAAGAGGCTCCTGGGGTTCGGATGATGTCGCAGACTTGCAGAACAACACAAATCCAAGACTAAAGCCTGGGGGATTGAAGGAAACTTCTCTTTACTGTGCAGTGAAATATTTTGTGAAGATAACAATACAGGACTGCTTAACTGCTAAACATGAAGTACGATGAGTGCAGCATTTGATTTAATGTGAAATGTCACATAAAAAAGGCCAAAGAAGTCCATCTTACATCCTTTAACGTTGATAAATGCCAATTGAACCAATACTACATTCTGTTACTTCATGCTGTTTCATCCAAACCCCACCTTGATCTGTCCCTTGGTATATTGCTGTGGAGCACAGACTCACAGCAGCCATTGTTAATGCATCACAAAAATATGGAGAAACAAACTGTAGAATGCCTAAAGCTGTCTCCAAGCTTCCCCAAATTTAGTATTTTACTTTTGAGTCAGCCAGGATAAGCCTAAATGGACAATTAAAGTATTGCTCACAACGGTAACACAAAGATATAGGCCACAACTGGTTTCCCAAAGTGAAGAGTTGCTGATTTTGATCAAGAGTTTTCATGGGGGATATACAAAGTTCATCGACAAGAATGAGAACTTTTTGGTCCAACATTTAGGCTCAGTAAACTCATCTGACTATCTGTAACAGAACTTTTCAGAGCGTTAGCAGGCCGCAGCGCTGCAGTGATCTACTTTCAATTTGATTAACTTTGCACGATGGCAGAATTGGGTTGTGTGCACATCTCTACTTGGGGACCTAACCTGAATCCAATTAAAGGTCCTACGAGACAACTGCAATTTTAGCGACCTCTTGTACCATGCCAAGCATTCCCAAGCCTCATGATCTATTGCTATTAATAACATCTGTCAATGACCCGTCCTTAATCTAAAAATAAAAAGGAAACCAATGTGTTATTAAAAAACGTTTGATGAGCGGAAAATAAAACTTTACTCGCACTACTAGACAAAGAACAGGAAAAGAATTTAATATTGTGATTTATAGATGATTTCTATTTTGATAATCGAATAATCGCCCTAATCATTTATTCTCTCTATGAATTATGTTATTTCTAATTATCTGATTACAGTATTTAATTCTTGTAAGACATTAACCAAATATTTGATTTAAAGGGATTTGAGTTTTACTTTCTCTGTTTGCTCTAATATTTACTATAATAATGTCAATACCAGATAGAAATAACTTTCAGAGGATGCGTGTCAACATGTTTATATTTTAAAAATGAAAACTTCCAATTCCTGCTAAACTATAGCTCAATTACTATTGAGCTATCACTCAAATAACATGGAGGTAAATCCTCATCAAACTCTCTCTCTCTCTAATGACAGAGAATAGGTAAGCCTTCAGCCAATTTCACAATTTGATGCAACTTTGTACACAGCCCATTTTGACCAAGTCAAGAATTTGGGTGCTTTTACATTTGGCCTGTACCTCTGTGCTACCAGTCAATGCACAGTAACCTAAAGGAGAAAAGACAAATCTTAAGAGACACCGTTAATCACATTCAAACCATTCACAAAGAGAAGGGGACAGAAGAAAGAAAAATAGAAAGGGCTTACTTACAAAAATACTTAACTTTCTACATTATGGGAAAACACATACTACGCCATTTAGGATACATGTTTCAGTTACATCTAAATCAAGGTAAAGAAAACTTATTCCAACATTTAAAGTCTAATGGTTTTAGTAAAAGAAACTGTTTATACTATTAAAGATTATGTAATGGTTGTTACTGGTGTAATACTGCATGTTAAACTCCAATGACAAACTATGCTGGGTTGCTCCCAATAGAGAATGAATGGGGGTTTTGAAGGAAGAGCAGTACTGTAATACATGTTGGGGGTCAGTGGCAGCTGCATCATTGGTATGTAGGACAAACACAGATGAAACAGCTGTAAATCAGCGGGCAGAGTCTGACACTAACACTGCCGGTGGCACAGGGTCTGATTCCCAGTGAGGCCATCCATGCTAAAAGTGTCGGCACATGTCAGGAACCCATGATACATTTATGATTAAATGGACAAACTCTTGTGAGATTGTAAATGTCTGTCGTTTTTTCTACTGTCAGGAAATAGGTTAGAGAGACTTTTAAAATCGCAAAGTAAAACCTTTCAAAACGGTTTCATTGTTCTGGTGACAACAATGTAATATTCACCTTCAGTGTATAAAGGACAAATCCCCCCTTTAGATACTCAAACTGTTCTCAATATGCCAGTTGCATGTTGTGATAGAGTACTGTATTTTTTGGAGCACCTACATTCCTGCAACCTGCCTTCTCTCCTTCAGTTAGTAATTTCCTTTCCACAACGCCTTTTAACATCCTTCCAATTAGAGGCATGCACTTATTGCCCCCCCCCCCCCATCTCTTACACTGGAAACTAAAATGTTAGAAATGGATCTTTTAACAGCCTTAAATGATCATATGGGCACCTTGCTATTGTTTTAAGACAGAACCAATCCTTTAACACACCAGGTGCTAGGGGACTTAAATCTAGAAATTCTACATACATCCTCAAATAAATCTGAATGGATCACTGAGCTGTTTGAATCAGACGAAACAATATATTTGAAACAGTGAAGACGTAAAGTCAGTGCTCTTGAGGATAACCTTACTATTTCTGCCCCGATGAAGACCCTGTGAGGTTGAAACCGGTCTGTTTTTTAACCAATATTCTTGACTAAAAGCTTTTAAGATAACTTCTCTCCTTGCTCTGCCTATTTAACGGAGTATTGTTGTGTCCATGGAACAGACTCATGATGTCACACAAGATCATGAAGGACACTGCATCAGTTTAAATCAGAGCCTGATTTCTGAACACAACTTGCAGATTTCAGCATGTGTGACAAGGGCTGAGATGAGGTTTTAAGGAGAAATCTACTATTATTTTGTCAAATTACATTCATGTAACACTGCAAAAATGTATAACCATCACATCAACTGAAGGTACTGCCTTAGTGCCTGTTTAAGAATTAAATGTTTGTATTTCACAGTAGAGCCGTGTATTTCACATTTCACTAAGCTTTTCATTCCACCTCTAGAAATGTCAAGTTCCATTTTCCATTTAATTGTACGCTGTGGTGACATTGTACGAGGTTTTATCCAACATGCTTTTGTGCTTTATTGTGCGTCTTCGCCACTCATAAAATTCCTGTTATGGGTTACAGCGTTTAAATTGAATTGAATATCTGGGGCTGAAAGGGCTTTTTTCTCTTTGGGCCCGAATAGTTTGTCATGAGATTTAAGATGGTAAGGTATGGAGAGGGGAGGAAAAAAACGGGATCAGCTTTTACCTCGGGGCCTCTGCTTCTCCGCATCATAGATCATTACCACCTCTGTGACCTTGAATGGGACAAAAGGAAACAGTGGCTCCATTTAGAAAACCAGACAGGGTCCGTTCTTACTCCATTTAAATATTCTGCCTCAATTTGAACAAATAATTAATTGTCCTAACCCATCCCACTAAATTTAATTTTTATACTGTAGTATTGACCCTGTTCAATGTCACATCCATTCAAGCAGTCTTAATGACGATATGAACTGCATTATGCACTTGGCAATACTCACCACTCCGAATCTATTGAAATAGTCCCTGAGTTCAGGCTCGCCGCAGTTATGGGGGATTCCACCTACAAATATCTTCTTTGATTTATTGCTATCGGCTTTGCTGCCCTTCTGAAAGAAAACAGGGAGTGTATGGATTTCAATGTCTGTTAAAGAGTCACTCTGGGAAGGGGCCAGTTAGCCACCATCTATTCAGACCGTGCAGAAGAAATTAGGTTCTCCTGTTGCCCTAGGGTATAACTCTTAACATGTCATGTCAATGCAAACACTAGTCTCCACAGATCAGAGAGCACGGCTTCCTCCACTTACTCTCCACAACTAAGCATTTCACCATTGCTGTTCACTGCACTCATGCTGCAAAGGCTAGAGGCTGCTTACAACAATGTTTTTTTTAACAATTACATCTTCTGCTTTGTTAGTAAAACATTAAGTAGCAGCTCCTTAAAGTCAGTTAAAGGAGATCCAGTAGGAGGCAAATGGCCTCATTAATAAAAGCTTCTGGTTTACAATGTATGCTTACAGCCAAATATGTGTATGTATACTTTTTTTAATTGACTGCAAAGGTGTAATAACTAAAACCTTCGCTGCCCAAAGGGGCAAAATGACTATAATAGATCTGCAGTGGCTTGTTTATCGACCCACAAATTACCCAAGTTGCTGCAGAGATTTCTGGCTTTAAAAAATTCACTGCTGAAAGCAATTTTCTGTACCAGACTTTCCTACTCATCTCTAGTTCTACTTGTGTTTTCTCAGTTTTATTCAATGAAAGGACAGTCACAAGAACAACGTATTTTAGCTAAGAAAGAAAGAAAGAAATCTTCAAATTGAAATAAAAAACTGCTCTTCATTGAAAAAACGTAATACAAAGGTGTTGTTATAATTCCAACATGGTGATACAGGCCTACTGTATGAGCTGGGAAAATGTGACCCTATCATGTGTCAATCCCAAGCCAGTGTAAGCTGTACCAAATATCTGCTGATATTGTTGCAGTCCCTTGATCACAAATAGAGATCGATTCAAGTCATAGATTCTTTAATGCTTCTGTGATTTATCAAAACCTAGAACTGATTTCTAACATTCTCAAAGGTATGAAGGCTGTGCATTGTGATTTTTTTTTTTTTTTTTTAAATGGACTTTTTGAAGAAACAAGATGTAGGTCAAAGTCAGAGTGTTTTTACAAATGAAGCTCAAGGTCTCCCCATGGCCCATAAAGAGTCCAACCTCAGGAGGAGGGGATGGAGAGACTGACAGCCTGAGTCTTATTCCAGCAGAAACACCTAGCTTAGCCTCCCCAGTAGAAATCAGATTACTCTTACCCAGCCCTCCTTGGTTCGAGACTTTTCAGGTTGCATTCCTCTGGGAGTGCATGGCTTCGGGTCAATCTGACAGCAGAGAGAGAGAAAACGTTTGACATTAGCCCCAAATAAAGACACCTTCAAATGTTCTTCACTGAATCAATAACATACACAGTATATTGACTCGCCTAAAATATGTACTGACATTAACTGAAACATGTGGCCAATAAAAAAAGCAATGCCCTTTTCTGCCTCCTTCAACTGAACAAAGGTGACATTATGTCATTTAAGGTGAGCTGACTGTATAGAAGCATTAATGCAGAAGAGAAGATGAACAACTACTCGGTTTTCTTTCAGCCACACAAAGGAATCCAGGTTCAACTGTCAGTTTTGCTAATTTGACTTTAAACAGGTAAGTCTTGTTGGGAAATTAAATGTCAGCATTTTGTGCATCATCTGTACTAATGTCTGCAGGCAAGTAAAACTGTGCTTCTCCTTGAATAACTTCTAACTACTCTGGATGGTGAAATACAGTATGGAGGTTTTTCACATTCCTCACACAAAGCACAGGCAGATTACTCGGGTTGATTTGACTGCTTCTTTGATTTAAAATACTCACATTTCTTCCATCAAGATTATGCGGCTTTGTCTCCAGCACTGTCCGTACACAATTGGGGTCTTTGAATTTGACAAAGCCGAAGCCTCGCGACTGATTTGTAGTTTTGTCCTTCATTATGACACAATCTACTACTTCCCCATACTGTGAGAAGTAGTTTCTAAGTGTCTCTGAAAAGAGAAACAGAGAAATGACATAACAGTGGGGCTTGATAATAAAAAAAAAGCACAGAAACATACAACAATGCAAATGTAACTGCAGAATTATATTTGAATATATAACTTAGTCTCCTGAACACAAAGAAGTGTAGTCATGATTTATAGAACTCGTGCATTCATTATGATAAATGATGCTAAGAAAATATCTTCAGCACTTCAACCTGGACTTAAACAGGTGTGGGAAAAACACAAGCACCACTCCATGTAATTACACAGGGAACACTACAAGTCAGCCAGTGACCTTGATTTTGTCTTATGGCAGAATATTGGGAATTTTACCTTCGTCTTTAATGTGAAACATAAAAACACTGTGCAGTCACATTCAAGTCACAGATTAACATTCCTAACAAGCAAACAAAGCACTGACACACTTTCATGTTAATAGCACCAAATATACATCTAACTACTGTAACGCCTGCAAACGCCCACAGCAGCAAGGCGTGCAAGTTTGAACAAATGAGGAGCCACACTGGAGTTATCGTAAATGCTTTTCTCATTGCTGGGAAACCCTGGGGCATCAGCTAGGGAAACAAGCTCAGAGTTATACCGCACTGTCGTTCAGATCTTAATGTTAACAGTGCTGTTAACACAGGCCAGCCCTTGTTCAAAGTTACACAATGACCAACCAAGCATGCAACGGTAAAGGACTTTAGACAAACTAGACCATCTCTGGGCAAGTCTGGGGAGGGGAATGCATACGCACACACACTGTAGAAGTAGTTTGTAGACTCCCCCACCAGTGTTTGTGGTTTGCTTATCAGTTATTACACCATGTGAAAAGGGAGAACATACCAAAAATCCCAATGACATATTCCCAACAGTGACTGCTTTAATAAAGAGGAACAGTGGCCACAAGTAGACTCTACCAACACTGTCCGGAAGACACTTCTTGGAATATTTGCATGAATACACTGCAAACGACAGACTAAAAAAATAAACCGTACAGCTGCACCAATGTGGTATTTTCTGCAGGGTCATAGCATTATAACACATTTCTTCTTAATTTCATATCATGATATCAACATAATAATAAGACAGTGACTTGATATTTTATATATGTACAGCCCATGTCAAATCGGTACATCAATATCAATATCATCATACAACACTTGATATTATCTGGAATTAGTTACTGTAACAGTGTGACATTAGCTAATCATAATATAAACAAAACAATTTAAATAAGGCATCGTCTGATAAAAGAATAAATAAGCAACACTATATCTGCTAGACCATCTTACACCCTTATTTACATTATTGTATGAAAGCAACCACTGTCATATACAACATATCTTATACTGATATTCATATTGACATCAATGCAGGAGTAAGAATACTAAAATTTGTGTTTTAATAATATTGCCCAGCTTTACTCTATATTTCATAACTAAATATGACCTGATAATCTATAAAGAGTTTGAGTTTGTCCTCCAGTCTGACAACAAATCCATGCAGCTACATCAGTGTCACCTCGACAAATTCCTGTTCATTAACAACTGTGTGCATGAAGTGACCGAGCCTTCAAAGGTTAAACAGTGTGACTTACCTTGTGTGGTACTCCAGTCCAATCCACCGACAAAAAGTTTCCTGAAAAGAGTAGATAAATGACCATTGAGTCAGTCATTGATCATCCCTTGGAGTCAAAAATGTTAAACTGTTATAGAAGTCACATATGAAAGCATAATAACAAGCGTGGGGACATTTTGCCTGTCCAGAGGCCTTAAAAGACTGAAAACACAAACAGATGAGAAGATTGACAGCATAGTTTCAGAACCATAACAACGCTACAGCTGACTGAAGATTTAAGTACACAGATATTACACAACATGAGGCAACGCTGCCACCAACGCATACACACAGCTTCAGTTGAAATGCCCGTGTTTAATGTGACTCATGTTAAGGTACAGTCCTGTTCGTGGATGTCACTTTGGTCTTCAAACACTGCCTGCGATGGCCTCGACAGTAACGGTCTTTTTAAAAACCTCCTGCCACGTAAGTTATCCCGGGACAGAGCCATAGCATTTAGCAAGCTAAAACAGCACTCAGCTGACTAACTGACTCCAGAAGCTGCAGCAGCCACTGTCTACCTCAAGCTCCAGCCTTCACCACTGAAACCCCGAGTAACGTTGTGTTCCAGTCAGAGCAGAGGACTGGAGAGCGGCTGCTCGGCTCCCTGCATGCGGACCGGTGAACTCGGATGTTGGTTGCTACACTGGAAGTTTGACGGCAGTTTAAGCGGCACTAATATCAAACTAGCTAGCGAGTTCATTAATGATCAAGATCACTGCTGAAACACATCAGTGATGAATGTAACGTTAGCGGCTGTGATAAAAGTGGAGGGTTCGTGCTCCATCCTCTAGCAGTGCCCGCTAAATGTCCTCGCTTTGGCGAAGTCAAGAAGAGAGTCTTTCGCTTCGCTGGCAAGCGTTAGCTAAGCTAGCTCAGGTGCTTCGAGCTAACTGAAAACAACAGTGAAATAAGTAACTGCACTTTCACACATTCCTGTGACAAGCTAAGTGACAGTACTCCAGATATACACTGTACATTTCAATGTAAGCAATAACAGAAACAACTAAGCTAAGTGATGACTACTTTCACTTTTTGGCCGTCTTTTCTCGGGCTAGCGATCTCGCTAAGTTACTACAGCTAGCTTAGCTTGCTAGCTAACGTTAGCTGTCAAATGACAGCTTGACAAGAGAGCACGCTAATTATAAGTTTCAATGCAGTTCACAGATACGTGCGTCCGCAGTGGAAGGTTTTGTGAAATGGATCTTACCCAACTTCATCTCCGACTAAGTTGTTGTTCATTTCTGAGGCTAAAGCGGGGGACTGTAGGAGCTGTGACCGGCTTATTGCTTCAGTGCTGCCCCTCTCACTCAGACTGAGAGCGGAGGAAGGTCACTCCGCTTTTTGGTTCAAACTGTTCTGCGCAATGACGACGCTGCAGGGGGCAGCGGTCTTTAAAGGAACATTACACTCAACCAGTCCGCACTTCACTCTACTATTTTTAACTATCCCACCGGGGTATCTAAATGCTTTACACCCGGGTCTTTTTATTACTTCATTAAGCATTCCTATCAGGAAATTGTTTTTTACAAGCAACACCTGGTAAAGAAACAGAACAGCCCTAAAAACAATAAATTATGAAAGAAAATGAAAAGCACACAGCTATGGGTTTATTACAGAATACATACCTAAAGTGTGGCCTGATTATAAGGCTCATGGTGGGATAAAAGAAAACTTAATGTGTTAACCAAAATCAATAGTTTTCTTCCTGTTTGGAGCATTATGTCTGTAAGTTCAGGAGGTGATATGTTATATTATGTTACTCCTTTATTCAAACAGTTAGTCTAATAGAAAACAAGTTAGTCTAATAGAAAACAAGTTTTCGTTCAAGAGAGATTTTCATTTCATTGCATTCCACCTATTCGAAGCAATGCATTTAAATCATTTTTTCCAAGCTCAGTATGAACATGATGTAGTCTACGGCTAAAGTAAAAAAATCTTACACTCATTACCAAATTTCACCGTGAGAATTAGTAAATTTCTATCTTAATATATTTCAAAATTGAAAGTTTGGCCAGTGGCCTAGAACAAAGGTCCTAATGTGCATCCAAGCATCCAAAAACAAAGGGTGTCCTTCTATTTGTATGAATGTGCACAACAAAATTCCTGTATATCCAGCCATTACATTTCTCTTGCTGATCTGAGACGATCACATGACATCCACTCTTTGGCTGAGTTGATAAAACACCAACAAGCAATAAGCAACAGTGACATTTAAATCATGATGGAGAAAACAGATCTGAAGAATTACAGTACTTAAAGAAACAGTGACTATAAGTCATGTAAATTAAACACTATGAAGAAACATCTTCACAATTCACACATGTTCACTCACTGTCACATTTATACATTAATGGCAACACCCAATCAACTTTTTTTTAATTACAAAACATTTAATGGTATTAACTGGTATTTACCAATTCAAAATGAGGTAAATAGTTGAACGTAACTAAGTACATTTACCAAAGTAATGTACTTAAGTCCAAATTTGAGGTACATTTTATACTATTTTACACTGCATGACATTCCATACATTTTATTCCACTACACTTATTTCACAGCTTTAGTTGCTTTATACATCAAAATTTTACACACAAAACAAAAGCACTTCATAAAATATAATACAATGTTACACATTAAACTATATGCAGTTAAAAATTAGTTTCACGTCGACCAACTTCACCATCAAAGTCCTGCTTAAATGTTAATGCATCGATGATAATGATCCAACAATACAACAATACTGACAGGGAATCCCTCTGCATGTTGAGTACTTTTATTTTTAATACTTAAAGTACAGTTGTTGCCAGTACTTCTATACTTTTACTTAAAAAAAATAATTAAATGGGTGTTATTGCTACTTTTACTTAGTAGTAAATAATTTAAATACCATTTCCACCACTGAAAAATGCATTATATATTGCCCTTTGTGGTTGTGAATAATTCTATTTACTTACTATACTTACTATGTTTAATAATGTTTTTCTTTTGATGTGCAGTTATTCTTTTCTTCTGCAATGAGCCAGTTTTTCCACGAGGATCATTAAAGTTGTATCACCAATCAACGAAATAGCCTACTCTTACAAAAATGTGCTTAAAACACTGCAGGGCTGAACCATATTGTCACATTCAAGCTTCTTATGTATAAAAATGAGCACATAAAAAATAAGGCTTTCATTTTCTGAGTAAAACTGTTTACAGGAAAACTCATATTGTATTAGAAAAACGGCCCTGTAGTTTTTGAATGGTCTAACATCCTATTAAAGATGTTTTATCAAACTAACGCCTTGACATTTCCTGAAGGTTCAACAATACCTCCATTCAAGTTGTGTCAGATTTAGTGAAGAAATTTTTCCAGATAGAAAAAAAAACATTCATACTAGCCTATATTGGTGCTAAGTAGTGGGACATTTCTCAGACTCATATATCAGAAAGTATGGCAAATAATCTCCTTCCTTCACTTGCAAGGTCTTTGAGAAAATATTTTAACATAAAAATATATTGTGAACTACTTAATTTAGAAAAGAAAACTAGACCATCACAGTCGCACACATGCTGTCTTTCTACCTCTCATATGCAAAGTCAAATAGCTTAATTCATGCAATAATTGTACAACTAATTAAAAATAAAAATAGAAGTACACAGGTATCAATTTTGGAGTATTCCCCAAGCTTATAGCTTATTATACATAGATCCCAATGGGTACTAAATGTCAGAATGAGATTCACTCTCTCATTCTGTGTTGTTGTTTCTCTGTGTCTCTTTATTGCCATTTTTGGAGGACAAAATGAGGTCACACATCAGCGTGTTAAGATGTATAACAGACTCTCTCCACTGGGACTGGAGTCCTCAACACAGGGTTTTTTTCTAACTACAATGTATGTGGGGAAAACAGCTTGATCATGTTTCTCAGAGATCGGCTTGTCTGAAATAGGTCTTATGTTGTTAATAAAGAGTCAAAATAGAGCAGGAGGACATAACTAAACACTAAACAAACTAGGCAAACAGACATGACACATAATGCACAATTACACACAGCAGTGCATTACACACCATGTCAGCAGCAAGTGTATGTTAGACAAATTAACACAGGGAGATTTGCATACAAAGCAAAACCAATACAATGCAGAGTCGGTGGTTACTGAGTTGAGTAGCTTTTAGTGCACTTTTCAATTTGTCTTTAAAACCACTGATAGAGCTGCAACTCTTTATGTTGTCTGGTAGTGGGTTGAGTAGTGAGCCAGTGAAAGATGCAATGTTTTCTAATCAGGAGGTCATATTTAATTACAATCTCATGTGGACCCGTGCTACAGTTTAAATCAGTAAAAGTACACATTATGCAGAATGGCTCCTTTCAAAGTGTTATATTATTATAGACTAGTATAAACATTCATTCATTAATGAATGAATATTATATGTATCACTAGCAAATACACGTAAGAGCATTTCATTGTCTGTATAGAAGCCGATCTTTTGTATACTATCTGATAAATTAGTAGCACAGTACTGAATAATATATAAGCATGTGTTTTTCTCATGTAAAAAGTAACTAGTAACTAGATCTGTCAAATATATGGAATAAAACGCACAATATTTCCCTCTAAAATGTTATTAGAGTAGAAGTAAAGTAGCAGAAAATGAAAATACTTTGGCCCAAGTAAAGTACAAGTAGCCTATGTCGAAATTCTACTTAAGGGTTATTAATTGAGCAAATGTCCACCACCACAAAAGTTACAGTCATAAATTATTTCTCAAGCACTCCATTGGCTTTGAAAAAACAAAAACAGCACCCTCTTCCTGTTGTGAGCTGCACAGTAATCCAGTAGATTTCCCTCCAAATCTGAGCCGATGGTACCAGATCCACACACCAACAACATGAGAACCAGTAAAATATATAAATTTGCGTACATTGTAAATGGGTCACCATGTGTTATAAACCAACAGCAGTTTGGCACAGGTCTACTTTACTTTAGTATGACAGGGTAACACTCTAACACACACGAATACAGTGGAGACAAATAGCATTTTGTTTCTGGTGAAAAACTTCAACAGCAAAATCTCTATATCCTATTGATAATCCACAGAAAACATTCTTAATAGTTTTCTCTGGGGCAAAAATCTTTAAAAACATACACATTTCTACTGTGACAAAATGTTTAGGGCTGTAGGAGGAGGGGTGTATTTTCAAATTCTGGCAGGATACTGCCTACCCCAGCTTTAAATTTGGTGGATTGCCTGCAATTATCAAAGCCTTGTCCATGGTTTGTTCTATTTGGAAAAGCATATTTTTCATAAAATAGGATATGAAATAAATGTGTAATGTGTTTTTGAACCCAAAACCTTTCATAAACCTGATAGACAGTTAAACATATTACATAAATAACATGAAAAAAGTTACCATATTTTACTGACATTTGACTATTAGACTTCATTTAGTAGTTAAAAATACATTATTACGTACATAAAACTGAAGAAATAATCTAAAATGACACACTGCAAAGATATTTTTCTTCATCAAAGATTTACACAATCTATTTCTTCACCACAATTTTCTGTAACTTCTATTTTTCCCTTTAATTGCGTTCTGGAAGATGTGATTCACATTTTTGGTTCTTGACTCAACTCAACTCAAATCTGTTGGCACGTCAATTGAAAAACACAAGGAAACTCTGAGGTGACTGATAAGAAATGAGGGACTTAATCTGGTTGATCCGTGGAAGACTTTTTCTGCCCTCTGACTCTTGATAGCTGGACATTCCCTTTAGTTCGATCCTGGTGGAGAAATGCTGGGGACAGCAGCATGTTACAGTATATGGGAAGGGGGAAACAGCGAAAGAGCATCTGTGATGAAACAGAGCATGTGATAAAGCAACTGTGTAAGACTGAGATAAATGTGAGAGTCTAACAAAGAGGCAGTGAGATAAACTGCAACTGAAGACCTATGATAACGTTTTAAGACACTCAAAAGTATAATATAAAAAGTAATATTGGGATACCAGAAGAGATTAACATCATGTAAGGTTTAAGAGTTACTGAGTGGTCTTTGAAGGTGTTTCAAGGGTTTTCAATGAGTTCTTCAAGGAGTAAATTAATTAATAAAATTGAATAAAATTGAATTTTGTTTACAATTTTAATATGAAATTAGTTTTGTGTTTTTATAATTTTTTATTTATTTATTTAGTATGGTTATGTCTTTAGCCGGTCGAAAGTCCCTGCTACTTTACAGTGGTGTGATGGGTTAGCAACTGTATAATGTTTTGTAAGTCCTATGCATTGATTTGACTGATATCCTTGTACTGTAACTGAGATCACTGGAAACGATCCCAGTTTGGTTTCACTCTATGTCTGCCCAAGTGGTTCTACAATTTAAAACCAACTTTTCCAAAGTGGGACATTACCTGGAGCTAAACATCATCAAAAGAGTTCTGATGGGGCTTTTGGGGTCTGTGACATGACAACATTTGAGAACTGTGGTAAAAAAAGAGTAATGGTTTATTGTTTCCTGTGTCAGGGTGCTGTGGTTGCTGCATGAATGTGAACTTCTGTGGAAATAAGTATTCAAAGGCAGTGTAGATGAAGAGCCTCCTGTAAGAGCGGTAGGTGGATAAAAACCTGGGATTTGATGAGGACCCTCACTGAGAATCCGGTCCAACTCAGCTTCACCTAATGGGACTGAAGTGGATGATGGGTAAGCGGGGCAGAGGGGCTGTGAAGATGAGCATATGAGCCATTTTTGACTGTTGTTCCGTCTCATTGTGCAGCGAGTCATACTACACAGGAAAAGGCTAAGTGACATTGAAAAATAGTGAAATTGCTGTTTATTAGAAGTTTGGGGTGCAGAGTTTTCAGTCCCACTATCATGTTTAAAAGTATAGTAAGTGATGTTAATCCAATACACTTTTTGGCGAAATCAGTGAATATCTCGTCATGGTCACCTAGCTCACTGTTTTCTGTGTGCGTAAAAAAAAATCTGGTGTTAATACATAGCCCTGGCTGTGTAAGTGGAAAACAAACAGAAAGGAGTGCAAGAGCCGCAAAATACTGTTCCAGCCAATCAGCAACAGTTGATGGTAGGGGCGGGAGGCAGCATTTGAATGTGCCGGCCAGTTATCTGTCCGTGAATCTGGGAGGCAGAGCTTATGAAGGGGGGTTGTATTTGTTTGGCAGTTGAGTTCAAATAACAATCTTTGCGCAGAATCACTTACTGCACCTTTAAATTAAATGTTTGACACCCTAAATCAGGGGTGGCCAACCAGTTAGGTATAAAGAGCCACAAAAAAAACCGCACCATAGCAAAAAGTCACACAACACATGCACGTCCACACTACAACAGCAACAGTGTCTTCCAGATCTGATGACAGTCATAATACATAGCAGTTTTCATAGTTTTTTTTCTCACTTAGATTGACTCAGTGGGAAACCTGACAGTCTTTGTTATCCACAATCCTTTTCAGGTCTTGCTTGAACTCGGTTGTGGCCACTCGAAGCAACTCTCTCACTCATTTGTCACTAAAGGGGCTTTCAAACAATCTGATTCAGCAGTGAAAGGGTTAACGAGGAAGGTGATCTGTGGCCGCTGTTTTTCCTCAGGTTGCAGAATCTGTCCTCAACTCTGCTGCATTATTTTCCATTTTAAAATAACTGGCAAATGTATTGGCAGTATTGGCAGATGCATTCAAATGTGTTGTTTGTTTTTTTTAACTTATCTGAAATACTGTATGTTTCAGAAAAGTTAAAAACAACAATCAACCAATGACACAGCCCCCAGCCACACAGTAAGAGCCTCACAGGAGCAGGCAAAGAGCCGCATGCGGCTCAAGAGCCACAGGTTCGCCACCCCTGCCCTAAATGAAATATGATCCTAATACTTTTCCCATAAAGAAGGGGAATCAGGGAATTTATGAGAACTTAAAATCTGCACTAAAAATGACTTATTATAAATTAATCTATAAATTTACTAGAATAATCGATGAATTATTTGACTCTTATTTCCTCTACACATCTGATTCAATGCGCTACATTAATGCACATTTATTTGGATTATCTCTGCACATTGCACATATTCTTTATACCTTACATGAACATTTGCACATTCCTTTGTAAATATTTTGCACATGCCATCATCTGTATTAAATACTGTACAGATCTTTTCATTTGATTTTTTTTCTACATATTATATTTACAAATTCTATCTTTGATGTGTTATTTTATTGTACATTTTCCCATTTATGATTCTTGACTTTTGTAGTACTTGTTTTTTCTTTCTAAGTTTACTGTTGTGCATCAAGACACCGAGGCAAATTCCTCGTGGTAAATAAACCTGATTGATAAAATGTCAGCAAATAGCAAAAAATTGGTCATCACAGTTTCCCAGAACCCACGGTGAGGTCTTAAAATGTTTTGTTTGACCAACAGTTCAAAACCCATAGTTATGTTTATCATAGAAAAGTGAGACAAGCAGAATATTTTCACAATTTAGAAGCTTAAACCAGTGAGCTTATGCAAGTAAATAAAGGATCAATCAACTATCAAAATAGCGGCCAATTCATTTTCTATGATCGAATAATCAATTCATTGTTTCACTTTAAATGCTAATATTAATATTTCATTAATATTCCTATATGGAGGATATATAATGTCTCAGCGTTAACTAGCTCAATAACATTGTATATCCTGTTATGACTATTATACTCCTGTAACACACTTAGTTGTTAATTGTATTTATATAAAGCCATTAGGACTTAAATATCCCTGCAGGAATGTATATATGCATTAGTTGTAGAGGAGTCAATATTTTTGCACAGGAGTAGGAATGGCAGTCAAAACAGCTGTGGACATGGAACAGGTGTATTTACAAGACAGTTTGACCTACTTAACATTTAGGGCAGTAATACAAACATGTACTGTTTCTCATAAATACAGCAGCTTTTAATGAGTATAATAAAGGCTCTTATTATGCCACATGACAAGCTGCACAAATGATGTTAACATCATACGTGCAGCTTGATGAGCTTGTCCCCCACTGTACTGAGAGTCTAGCTCTGCCCCTGGATGATGCAATAGGAGTAAATGTGTGAATTTAGATCCAGGACCTTGTTGACTTCAGCTGTCAATGCTCAGAGAGCAGAAAAAACAAAGAGCTCTCACTCTGCTGCTAGTTCAGTTTACTCTACACAACACCATTTTACAAGACAGTACATTCAATTCACTCGGTTGAAAAAAACTGTAGCATTTCATTTGTAAACAATCACTCAAGTTCATAAACAAGCATGCTTTCTCTTTTAAAGGAATAGTTTGCCATTTGGTAATTAGCTTTCCAGTAACTGCGAGATCAAAAAGTGGCTGATACATAGGCATAAGTCGATCCCCTGGCGGCACATGTCGCTCACTACAGCGGCATAAACCGAACCCCTGGCGGCACTCATAGACTGTTAAAGAAATGGACAAAGCCACGCCGTAGACGTCCACTGAGACCAGTGAAGTCTATTAGAAGCATTTTTCACGTGATGGCTGAGCGTCACTGCGCAGCCTCCAACTGAGCTTGACGACGTAGCTGTGACGTGAGCAACCTGTCTGAAAGTTGTAAGTCTTCTGTTAGCTGTGCCAAGAGAAATCTCAATCATTCCGAATCTTGCAGAGACGGAGAGTGTAGGTATATGTAAGGAGATAACATGGACACAGGCTAATTATTGCTAACTAAAATGCTAGTTAACATTAGCAATTAAACTTAAACAGCTAATGTAAGTCAAAACTGCCTGCGTGCTTCTCCTCGGCAAGGATATATGCAATTACTTTACTGTTTGTCACTGAGCGTTGCCTAACGTTACTACTTCCACCTGCCGTAAATGGTGTGCCAGTGGAACACAAGCGGCATGCCGCTCTGTTGACCGGCACAGGTCAGTGCCGCCAGGGGGTCGGTTTATGCCGCTATAGCCTACCACAGATTTTCAGGTTTCGTTTCGATCTTGGTGCTACTGGAGCTTTCTTGCTGAGAGAAAGATGAGAAGATCGATATTAGTCTTATATCTGTCCGATATGACGTTATAGGTGATACGTTAGCTTATCTTAGCATAAACACTGGAAATGGGGAAACAGCTATCCTGCTCTGTCAAAAGGTAACAAAACCATCTACCAGCACCCCTTAAGTTTGCTTATTATCATCATAATTAACAAGTTATATCTCATTTATTCAATTTAATACTTCAATACGTGTAAAATCAACATGTTTCGGTTTTAGGGGGGTTTTCTGTGCTGCTCCGTTTCTAGGCCAGACACAGTGACATCAAAGCCCGTCTACGGAAAGCCGTTCCACTCCCTATTCAGCCCCATTGTACCTACTTTGGTTGCAGTTCCACCAGAGTTCCACTGGGGGTGATCACAGTCCAGTGCAAAATGAATGGGACCCTATGGAGCTAGACGGCTAAATTTGTCTCTTTGGCCTGATTGTCGTTGAGAAATCTCAGATTTGATTGTAGTTTTTGCAAGTTCAACATGGATTATAGGTCAAAAGTTGAATGAACGAGTACTTATGCCCTTTTGATTTGTTACAGGTTGAGTCGTTGTTGCCCATAACACGCTAGCATTCTGCTAATGAATGCTGATTGGTCAGTGAAGGACTGATTACAATCGCAGATCCCGCTTGACGGCATCCGAAGCAGAACCAGAATGTCAGAGTGAATATTTCGGCGTGGTCTTTAAAACATAGCAAACCTCTTTCTAGCACGTGTATTAACAGGGAGAGTCTAACCTGTCAGCTGTGTTGTCGATGCCTCGAGAGAAAAAAGGAAGCGACTCAGAGCTTGCCGTAAAGCAGTATCTCTGGCCGTATATGTGTATGACGTCATTGACATTTTAAAAGGCTTTTTAGAACAAAAAAAAAAAAAAAAAAAAAAAAAGCCTCCCCTTTCGAATGCAACATTCAAATTACTAGACAAAAAATGATATCCTGAGAAAAGTGGATTTTGAGGGGTATAGCTCCATAGAGTCCCATTCATTCTGCACTGGCCTGTGAGCGCCCCCTATATGGATCAAGAGTGGAACTGCAACTAGTTCAGAAGCCGGAAGTAATGAGAGAGTGGAACTTCTTCCCATATTAGAAATTCTTTGGTGACATCCTGGAGTCGCTGGCAACCTCAATAGCATTCATACGCTACTATTGGCCAGGTGTCCAATGTTTACGCAGGGTAACGGAACCCGATTTGTTCAGGTCCTATCCCCTGACCAGCTATCCTAACCTTAACTACTCAAGGTCAATGCCTAACCCCAACCAATCGGGCTGCTTCGTAGGGCTAGCCTAGAAATCTAGACGCAATGTGTAAATGTAATTTGCAGCCAGGGTCAGTCTAGCAACTCTCCGTTGGCTTGCGAGCTGGAAAAACCAAACTCTAGTCAGGCCATTCACATTGTGTATAGAGTCGGCTTAACATAATGACGGCAGAGTTGCGACGGTTCTGCGTGAATTCCCTGCTACTTGAAAACAAAGAAGATGGCTGTTGCTGCTGGCGAACAGCGGTCTCTCGAATCGGCTTTGGCCGCTACTCTGGAAGACTTGGATTAAGCTTTTCTTTGAGAAAATAACAAAGGCGGCACTGAAGTCATTCTTAAAAAAGGAAGATATGTTTGGAGTTTTGCCGAGCGGATACGGCAAAAGTTTTATCAACTAGTTCTGCTGGTGGGAGCTCTGACTACGTCACCTTCTTCGTTGCTCTGGTTGGTTGTTGCGCTATCCTGTCGCATGCAGAGGGAATTTGAAAGACAACCCTTTATCCCGCCCCTCAGATTGAGCCCTGCCAATGGTGTGTTCCCAAACCCAACATCTTGATGTGGGTCGGGCTTGTCAGGCTATCATAGGGTGGGACTTGCCTAGAAGTTGCGTGGGATCCATAATAACGTGGCAAGCTCACACAATTCACAGTAACTTGAGTCCCCACGCCCCCTAGTGGTTAAAATTCTTTATTGCAGCTACAATAATGCCAGCCTGACACCTTATGCCTTCATGCCACAGAGCTCCACTGCAAAATGTATTAAAAATACATCAAGCCCTAATCAGACCGTTTTGGCAGGTTGCAAAAGGCACTCTTTTTGTTAAAGACGCCTCGAGCAGACAGAGCAATGCCAGATGCTAGGCAACCATCGAATCACCCATCCTCAGCCAACTGTTATTTTGCTGTAGGCCTAATGTTAAATGACGTTGGGCGCTTTTCCGCTGACTTGAAGTTTTTCAACTCGAGGCTTTAGGGGTGCTCCTGCAAAAATGCGAGGTGTATAGAGTGGAAAAACCAGAGGCGCCCAGCAACGCAAAAGAAAAAAAGAAAAAGAAAAAGTTTCAATCTCATTTAAAACAATTACAACATGCCACCCCCAGCTGCTAACTGCTCTGTCTGTTCAAGGCCTAAAACTGCTGTGCATTGTGCTATTAATAGGTGCAGGTTATAAACAATGCGGTTGTTATAAACAAGTAGCTTATCATAAAAACAGCAGAAAAGAAAAGGGCAGCTTCATGTCAGGCTTAACTGGGCACACTTGGGAACCAACCATGGTAACGTGTTTATGCTGCTTATTAGTTTGACAGGTTCAGTGTATAGGGAAGAAAGTTCAGAACATCCAAATTCAAAGGAATGGCACTTTCCTGAACACTGACCAACTTAAAGTATGCAGAGCTAAAGTGAGCCAGTTATTTACCGCGGAGTGACTCATCCTCTCTACACAGGATCTTGGACGCCTTCTTCCCTCCTCTGGGAATGTAAGCTTTTGACCCGTAGTGAAACTCTAACGGTGTCAGCAGTTCTGAGCCCGATATAAACCGTCGCCTGCTGCCTTTCACTCCCTCTTCTGTGTGTAGACACAGACTGCCAAACCGTTCACCAGAACTAAACAACCACCACTGCGTTCCTCCATACCAAAACAAAATGAGCACCGCTGCTCAGCCCATATTCAGCAAGGGAGAGAACTGCAAGGCCTCCTGGCACGACGCTAGCGCCGGATACAATGAGACGGATACACACCTGGAGATCATGGGCAAACCCGTGATGGAACGCTGGGAGACCCCGTACATGCACTCACTGTCGACCGTTGCAGCCTCAAAAGGTAAAAATCGAACCTCAGATCAGGAAAGCGAAGGCTAATAAGTCCGATAATGGACTCCTGCCCCACAAATAGCCGTTTTGAGATGGTGATTTACAAGTATAACAAGTTAATGTCATAAATTATAGATATTAGTTTTGTAAACAGGTATTAGGTATTAGGCCATTCATATGTTATATCATTCAAAATGTAGCTGTCAGGTGAATATAACCTTGAATCACAGAAAACAAGTACACATTCTCAGTAAGCTATGTATTAAATCAGCACACTACCTGCACACTGTTGCTTGAGTGGAGTGGGGTGTAAAAGACAAGGTAATTGTGTTTTTAAAAAGGGTCAGAGGAAATAAAAACACTTGAATCACACAAAATGGATTATTGTCATACATGTACCCTACCTTTTGGAAAACAAAAATCTAACATTTTCATTTATAAAAGTGTTTACAATCGTGTTTTGATTTATTTTTCGATATTTAAAATGGTGTGATAATGTACTAAGTACCAGGGTAATTTTTTACAGATTTTAGCCTTTTCCTTAATTTTTTTGAGGACGTGTGAGAGTGCTTGCATGGTGCTCAGTGCTCTGTGAGTACTACAGCAGCTGTTTTCTCTACTCATGGGAACGGCCACAAAGTCTGCAGGGGGGAACAGGCTCATCTGCCCTGAGCTTTATGTGAAAATAGACTGTTCCACACACTGCAGACATGTGGGAAGGCCTTTTAGCATAGTATGTAGTTTAATTGGGAATTTTGGACACTGAATATGCATTTCTCACCATAATGTTGTCCACTAATCTGCATTATTTCTGCAAGTATATTCCATCTACGATGCATTCTGGCCAGTCAAAATATATTTGGATAATACTTAATTGCAAGTTTTGATTGATTGATTAATTTCATGATTCTACAAAACCAACATGCAAACCCCACTTATAAAAATACATGCATTTAAAGCAGTGGACAGTTTGCACTTTTTTTTTAATCATATAAAAAAATGTTTGCCTGCCATTACATGCACGAATTGTGAAAATTGTATTTCATGTAGAGGATGTAAAAAAAATCAAATTGAAAATTTCGCATATTTTTCAAGTGTCTCTGTTGACTTGTGAAAATGTGAAGCTGAGCTGCCGATTAAAGGTTAAGAAAGTCATCATGAAGGGGTCAAGGTACAACAAGTAGCCTTTACCCCACCTCTATTAATAGATCCATATTCTGAAAGGATATGAAACCCTTGGGCCTTCTGTCCACCACGTTACAGCCTATACAGTGAGTCTATGGTTACAACTTACTGGCTTTCCCTCCACACCCAACAGAGGGAGAAACCTTAAACTACAAAAATCAGAGAGTATGGTCCTTCTAGTCCATGAGAGCAATGGCTCAAAAATGATTGAGTCCCAACAACCCCCTTTATTAAAGGGGGTTTTCGTTTTCACTATTCTTTCAACATTTCATAGTGAACACACACAAACGCACAGACACTTGTATAACATAGTGATGTTTTTTGTGTCGAGTTTGACACATTAGACCACTGGTCAACAGAATGCCTGAGAATCAACTTTCAATGGAAAATGAATGCCACAGTGCTCATAGACATTCCGAAGTTGTACCAATTTGTCATACACAGTATCATAGCACCCAAGCTTTCCAAGGACATTTCTAATAAAGCTCTTGGAGCCGCTGGAAAGCTTCAATAGATTTACATTTTCTGTTTGTTGCGTTATGTCTGGTAGGCGGTCGGGTTCTGGAGATCGGTTTTGGCATGGCCATCGCCGCCACTAAGGTTGAGTCTTTCCCCATCGAGGAGCACTGGATCATTGAGTGCAACGACGGTGTCTTTGCCAGACTGGAGAACTGGGCCAAGTCTCAGCCACATAAGGTCAGTAGACCCAATCACCAATATTATCTGGCAGTGTTGGTTCATCACAGATGTTTGTTGCACTGCATGCTTACACATCTAGTTAACCATTACTGTCCTTAAAGATGAGTGATGTTTCTGTTGCTGCAGGTTGTCCCTCTGAAGGGCCTTTGGGAGAACGTTGTTCCCACACTTCCAGATAACCACTTTGATGGTAAGAAATGAGTGGGGTATCAGTAACCACATTAGGGAAAAACATTACTGAACTTTGGTTTGGCCACTCAGTTTAAGTTATTGATTGTTGAAAGTCAGTGTTGTCAGGATGTTGAAAGTCAGGATGCATAATCCACTCAAGGGTCATCCAAACTTCAGCCACTGAGGTCTAAGAACTCCTGTTTGATGAACACACTCTGAGACCATGTCCCATTTTACTTACTTGACGGATAAAAAGATATTAAGAAACGATTAAAAAAAAAACCTGCAGAAAACTGAATAATTACCTTGTATGCACTCTGCTAACTGTGTTCCTCTCTCAGGTATCCTGTATGACACATACCCTTTGTCAGAAGAGACATGGCACACTCACCAGTTTGACTTCATTAAGGTATGTAGTTAAAATCCACATAAAACACCCCAGTAAGTTACACAAAGCCCTAAAAAGGATACAAATTCCGAAAGAGGACAATTGCTGGATTCTTGGAATTGTTTGCATGAAAAGTGTATGTAAGATACTGAGTAATAGTACACACTGTAGAGTGTGCAACCCACATAGGCTGAGTCCTTGGCAGTGGCCCAGGTTCGAAAGGACTGTTTGATTTGGTCTGTGTGTCTCTGCAGGGTCACGCTCACAGGATGTTGAAGTCTGGCGGGGTCCTCACCTACTGCAACCTGACCTCCTGGGGCGAGCTACTCAAGACCAAATACGACAACATTGAGAAGATGTTTGAGGTTGGTCACCTTCATTACCTCAAGTAGGGTTATATGAAGTACTTATCCATAGTCAGTCTTTAACCTACAGTAGACGGCGATCAGCATGCCCCCAGTTTGGAGGAGAGCTAAGTAATGTACTGCTGTGGACGGGGGCAGCAGCAACTAGCATATTACCAACCTAAAGTGTACACTATATTTAGAATATTTTTAAATTGCTTTACCTTACCCCATATGGCCCTTTTTGTCAGGGAAGTGAAGCCATTATTTTCATCTATGCTTGCTTCACAACCACTAGACTCCTTTGACAAAAGCAGTCATTTTAGCTTGCAGAACAAAGGAGCTGCCTCGATCGGTTAGTTTATTTGTTCTATTGTGTTACCTTGGTGAATCCGAACTAATCCTTTAAAACACCAAAATCACAAACTAACCTATTTAGGCATCGTAGACCAGCCTGTTCTGCAAGGAAAAGTTACTATTTTTGTCAAAAGAGTCTGGTAGTTTTGAAGTGAGTATCATTTTTTTTTCTGTATTTGTTGTTTATTTTATATTAATGTTTAATATGTTTGTTTTAGGGCTTTCAGCATTAACGCGTTAATTGCGGTGTGATTAAGGGCCGAGCATAACGCGTACATTTTTTTTTAATCGCATGCCGCCATTTATTAATTTATTTTACACTTCACTCGGCTTTGCGTCGTGCCTAACAACGGCCCTTAGCTGTTCTAAAATCACTAGACTCCAGCTAGGCTACTATTTTGACCCTTTGCTGCACCTTTACTTATCATCAAGTTGCCATATTTCCTCGTAACACATCCTGCTGCTGCAGGCATGATGGAGAAAGACAGCAGCAACGCAATTCGGAATGGCGCTTTTTATTTTCCAAAACTCCCGTACGGCGCAGTAGACAAGTCGAAAGCCATATGCACATTGTGTAAAGCTGAATTAAAATATCACCGAAGCACATCAAGCTTGAGCTACCACCTACGAACTAAGCATAGTACAGTAAACGTGACTGAGGTTGATGCTAGCGGGCTCAGGCAAAGCACTATTTTGGAGAGTGCTACTAGTTGCCGACCTGTGGATGAAACCAAATCCCAAAAAATTACTACAGCTCTTGCAAAATGGGTGACAACTAACTGCAGACCTGTCAGCATCGTAGAAGTCTCGGGTCTTAAAGACATACTACAGTTGGCATGTTCTGAATTGTGCAATAATGACAGATTCACACATTTTTCTTTTGTTTACAGTAAATAAATAATAAACAAATACAAATCTTAAAGTCAAGTTTATAAAGCAACTTTCGTTGCATTCATTTGATTCCCAATCAAGATACACTGGTAAGAATTGCTTTTCATTGTTAATATGTACTTAAAAACAGTTCTGAAATGCAAAAGAATAGAATTTTAATCATGTGATAAAACATGCGATTAATCGCAATTAACTATAGAAATTCAGCGATTAATTGCGATTAAGAAAAAATTAATCGTTTGACAGCCCTAGTTTGTTTGTTTGTTTATGTATGCACCTTTCACCAAGGCAAATTCCACATGAGTGTACTTATTGTGGCAATAAAACATTTCCTGATTCTAATGAGTTCAAGTTATTGAATACTGACAGTCATAATACATTTCAGTAATTATAGGATCGGTACGTGTGAATCTCCACAGTGTGATTGTCCTTCCTGGCCTGGAACATGTGTTTCAACAGGACTGTCTAGACTTTACTGTTGATCTTTAACCATGTAGAACAGCGCTGAGTGTAACCTGCATTACATGTTGCGATAATTTCAAGGTTAACAATAAACAGGATCAGGCTGAAGGGCCTGATAAAGCCACCGAGCCGCCTCACACTGACCAGCATCTGATTTTCAGGAGACTCAGGTGCCTCATCTGCTCCAAGCCGGCTTCAAGAGGGAGAAGATTAGCACCACCGCCATGGACATTGCACCACCCACCGAATGCAAATACTATTCCTTCAATAAGATGATCACTCCCACCATCATCAAGGAGTAAAGTTTGAAAATGCTGCTGCAACCTTTTTTCTTTCTTTTTTAACGATAATGTGCCTTTTCATCTGACCATCCTGACCTCCTCACCGTTTATTTCAAGGTCTGCAATAATTCAATAAACTCAAGTCCATCCCAACTCAGATTACAGGTGCTCGTAATTTTTATACATTTATCGTAGCATTAGTTCCTTTACCTCTGTGGTTTTAATTTCAAAATGTCAAGCTATTTACAGACTAACTTCTTGATTTGAATTGAAGTTTTGTTGTTCAGTGTGGTCGTGTAGCTACAGACTGTTCTTTATCAATCCATTGATACATTTTACTCTTCACAGCAGCAAATATGTGAAACAACAGCAGACTGAAACCACCAAAAATGCATATACAGCCCACCCAGCCTCATCTGTTTTAGGTCTTAAATCACCCAGTATCTTTCTTGCCACACATTTAGCAATTTTAGACCAAGCAGTAAATATATCACGGCATTCTTAAATGTTTAACTTGTCATGAACTTCAGAAAGTCTTCTCTACTCTCAGTGTTAAACACTCCAGACTGTTATTCCTGTGGGAACTTGTCTATGAAATGCCAAATCAATGAATAATTGCTTAACGGCCTGTAGGTCAAGAGCAGTGGTGGAGGAAATACTCAGATTGTTTACTTGAAGTGCTCATATTATGGTGTTTCCTTTTCCTTCATTGTGTTATATATATTTTTTGTGCATGTAATAGGTTTACAAAGTGAAAAAGCCCAAAGTCCACCCCAAAGGGACTTACCATCTCCAACAGAAAACACAAACTGCTCCAAACTGCTCTATTGTAGTCCAGCCTTTACTTCCGTGACGAACGTGCGTCACTTTGTAACACAATTATAATGCTCGCCTAGGCTAGCTGCTAGCGTGGCACGCCCTCATACTCTGCAACTGACTAGCTTGTAGTGCTGACCTAGGTACTGTGCATGTGCGACTCCCAACAAAGATGGAACAGAAGTGTGATGTCTCACTCTGTAGCTAAAACAGAGAGCTCAATACACAGGGTGAAAAAAGGAGCTGCAGCGATGTGCAGTACAACAAAAATATGGTGTTTTTTTGAAAATTAAACCATGTAAACCTATTCTGATTTAACAGCTAAATACAATTATTATTTGACAGGGACAATGCAAAGCTCCTTAGAAGTACCAGAGTTAGCTATAAACTAATTTTCATCTGCAGTCCCTGGGCAGGAAATGGAGAATAACAACTTGGTCAGAAGGGAAACCTAACAGTGGAGTATATGGATACGTTGTTTACTACTGGGAAGATTGGTAGCACAGTACTACATCATATATAAGCATTTGTTTTTTTATGTAAAAGTAACCAGTAACCTCTTTAATTTTACCTAAGTTACAATACACCTGTAAAGTGAGGTTAAGTTTATTGACAATATGAACAATATGCATATTGTACTCTTGTCACGGACCTTTAATGTGTTCTGCTATTAAATAGTCCACTGAGATGGACACAGAGTACAGCACACAGCGTGTTTTAATTTATAGTTGTAGATAAGATAACAGTGCATGTTATCTGAACACCACCTGGCAAGGACACATTAATCATTAGATGTATGGATGATGCAACACCAGGCTACAGTCAGTTGGGAATCTACAGCAGCTGGCAGATCTCGGATCTGAATCAGGAGCAGATAACTGTTATATTTTAAGAAGTTAAGTCAACAGTCTTATACAGAGAAATATGAGGAGGCAGAAACACTTCTTGTAGCTAAGAGTGCAAGACATATCCAAATACAAATCTTGTTATAGCTTCTCAAATGTGAAGATTTGCTTTTCTTTGTCTTATTATCTTTGAGGTTTTATACTGAGGTTCTCCTGACAAAAGACCAATACCCACTCAGTGCTTTATCAAAGTCTTTCAGTAAACTGGCTGCTCTCTCCATGTTAAGCAAGTCTCTGTAATCCTCCAGCCATGACTCCTTTAAGAAGCAAGCTGGCTTTTGTTCCGGTTCTTTCCAGTTGAGAAGTATCAATCTCTTAACTGAGAGGCAACCTAATCCCCAAAGGTATGTAATCATTGGACTAGTTTTGTCAAGCTTTTTACCCAGAATGCATACAAGATAGGGGAAGCTCAACATCAAGAAATAAAACACTCCGTCATCATGGCATGCATTTCTAACCACAAAGATTTCACAGCAGGATAGTCCCATAACAAATTAATTAATTAACCATGACTACCACAGTTATGGCAACGCAAATCAGAGGCATCGGCAATCATCTTTGCTAGTATGATAGGAGTCACATAAGCTCTACCTAGAATCACTGCTTTTTTTTTTTTTGTAATTTCCCAATTTGGGATTAATAAAGTCCATCTATCTATATTGAATGATCTTGTATCCAACATATTTGGATATATGTGTGCCTGATCTCCATACAGAGGCCCAGTGTGACGTGGTGATGAGTTGTATTGAGGTTATGTTCCAAACCCACCTGAGTGACAACTCTTTGATGTGTTTTAATGTGTAAAACAATCCCAGTAAGAGGGTGTACATTATAGATGCAGTTATAAAACAGAACATGTCAATCTTTAACCAGCACATGGCAATCATCAACATAACAATGTTTCGCTTTTAATTGTTTTGGTGCTGCACAGCCATCACAACACAGAAGCACACAGTTATTCAGAGCAACTTAAAACAAACTGGTGAAGGAATTAAGTGTCTCACTCAAGAACCCTTCAACAGCACAGAGGACTGAACCTACGAGTCTGTTGATTCACACTGAAGATGCTTAAAAGCAACTCTGCCTTCTCTCTGCATGCATAATCACAGCAGCTGGTTTACAGTTCTAGCTGAATATACATTACATGTCATTTAGCTGACGCTTTTTATCAAAAGTGACTTACAATTGCTATATATATATATATGTCAGAGGTTGCATGCCTCTGGAGTAACTAGGGGTTAAGTGTCTTGCTCAAGGATACATTGGTTGATGTATTGCAGTGGCAATTGAACCCAAGTCTCCCACACCAAAGGAATGTGTCATAGCCACTGCGCCATCACCACCACCCCTCCTATACAAAATACTGCAGCTTTGTTAACAGAAATCCACGTTTGACTTTGTGCTCTAGCATTTCACTTTGTGGGTTTGCATAGTGTTTTAGCAGACCATGACTTCTGAGTTAAATAAAAAGTGTGGTTTGCTTCGAACCACTACAGAGCGGACACAGAGCAGTGAAGGTCAGAGTTGGTGATCACAGGAGCCACCTAGTGGTTTAACTTGGCTTTAGTGGTCACATTGGAAAGAATGACACGCTAGATGTTAAAATAATATATTTTCATGTGAGCCCAATTTATTCAAAACGATATTTAAGATAATACAGTATGACACTCATCTTACAGTCATGACTGACTGAGAATTTGTTTTCAAAAATGAGAAAATATGGCTAGTTGATTGAAGAATTATAATTTAAACTGTGGGTAATATGCTGTTACATAAACAGTTTCTAGATATTAATACTGAACTAAAGAAGCAGACAAACTGAACTGAGTGACCGCTGCTGTGTTTGGTTGAAAATAAGCAGAAGTGCACTGTGTGTAAATTACAATGATGATTTTATTGAGGTTGGTTCCTGCAGCTCTACATTGAGGAGGAGCAGCGCTCCAAATGAAACCAGAAATACAACATTTACATACCAGATACAAACACACATATAACACATTCACTTCCGATACCAGATCTTCAATTTCTTCTCACGTTTGATTTTCTTCTGCAGCTGTAAAGTCCCGTAGAGGAGAGCCTCTGCAGTGGGGGGACAACCTGAGGACAGGTGGGGAAAAACAGAGCAACTCTTATTATTGTTTGGTAGAGATTTACTACCACCAGTACTACTTATATTACCAGTAATTATTAATAATCCAAGTATATATAGTATTATATTTGGTAATAAATCTACTACTGCTACATTACAGCTGCTACCAATAAGAACAATAATTACTAGTGCTTTTATTACTACTACTACTACTACTACTACTACTAGTTATAAACTACTTCTACTGTTCCTAAATGTGATCCTTAATTGTGCACCAGAGCGATGATACAATGATCACTGACATTTAGCAGTTACAACAGCTGACAGGAACATGTCTGGACTCAACCTACACGGCCAAAAGTATGCGGACGAAACCCAATGGGCCTGGCTTTGTGCACGGGGCATTGTTATGTTGAAACAGAAAAGGGTTTTATCCAAAGTGTTGTCACAAAGTTGAAAGCACACGACTGTCTCAAATATCACTGTATGCTGTAGCATTCACATTTCTCAAACACCAAGGCCGTCGACATACTTTTGGCAATAAAGTGTATGTTGGAAATAACCTCGTTTTAATGGACAGTCTTTTTCATTGCCGTTTATAAAGGAATTTGTAGATTTTGTCATTTTCATATAGTGCAGTAAATGTTTACCTGGAACATAAATGTCTACCGGGACGATTCGGTCGCAACCTCTGACGACAGCATAGGAGTAGTGGTAGTAGCCGCCACCATTAGCACAGCTGGAAGAGGAAAATTATGAGGACACTTTTATTAAGACACCCTAACCCTAAACACACACAGTAGGTATTAGACAGCTATAAAAATGCAAAATCATTTCACTTGCAGCACACCATGACCACAATTAAAAGACACAACCAAATATGACATATTTACATTTCATGTAAATGTTTGTGGCCATAAAACAGAAATAAGGAACATTGGACAAAATCAGTAATTAACCAAGTCACAGAAACGCAGTAACAGCTGTGGAGACTATGGAAACAGGAAAGACTACAGATGACTGGCAGGTGTTGGTGCATGAAAAAGATTTGCTGAGGAAGAGGAGGGCACTGCTGTTAACTTACCTTCCCATGGATATGACGTATCTGGGCTCAGGCATCTGGTCGTACACCTGTTGGAAAGAAGATGCAGTTCAGTCAGTCTTATATAATGTCTGACTAAGATCTAATCTGTCCTTTCAGCTGGAGGAAAGCTTAATGCCAGTCTACCAATCCTGCGACAGACTGGTCATAATCCAGCCAGCATTTAAACAGCTATACTGTTCTCAGCGCCCCCATCCTGCAGACAGAAAAGGCTGAGAGAGAGTAACTTGCAATGTCTATGAGCAGGAAACCAGGTTTATCCATAGTTTTTCCTTCATGTCACAGACCTGAATCAAACCTGAGACAGCTGTTGGGATGTGGTTTGGAGCATCATTTGTTGAATTACACAAAAAAAAAAAAAGCTGATTAGCTGTGGTTACATCCCAACCGTTCCCTCCCTCACCTTCCGCAGAGCCGGAGCCATCTTATTGGTAAGCGTTCCTGCCACAATCATGACATCCGCCTGTCGGGGACTTGCTCTGAACACCACTCCGAAACGGTCCATGTCGTAACGAGGTGCCGCCATGTGCATCATCTCCACTGCGCAGCATGCCAGGCCAAAGGTCATAGGCCACAGAGAGCTCTGATGGGGTCGCAGAGCAGCGATAAGTCAGCAAAACACAACAGAGCAGCCACATTAACACAGTTACTTAGGGTACCGTCCAAAACACACATCTTCAAAGCATTGTGTTCAACTAGTTTGAGACCAGCAGGGAGCACATCAATATATCAGCTTTAAGAGGCAAAGCCAATATAGATTGACATTATTATCTGCTGACATTTGGCAGATTTTGAAGTTTATTCTTTTTTAGATTTTTTCCAAGAAATTCATGGACATGGACAAAATAACACCTGCAAATGCAGCAGCCTGGCAGTAAATAACAGTTTGATGAAGCTCATGAGGGTCAAGTTATGTTTTATTGAGACCCCATAACTACATTCCAGTCAGTGTTTGTGAGGATCCACTTAGAAACCCGCGTTTTGGCATGTGGTTGTTTTTAGGATTTTTCCTTGTTGCTAAATTACTCAGGTGTGCTGTGTTTGCGGGCAACAACTCTCTAGCTTGTTAATACCTCTTTCATTTGACTTTTGTTCCCTTAAAAACTTAAAATCTGTGACCATCAGACCTCTGGTCAGTCAGTGGTATTCATCTGATTAAATATTCCCTTAATTGCTGTGTGTGTGTGTGTGTGTGTGTGTATATATATATATATATATTTTTTAAATCTTTTAAGAAATACCTCATCTAAAAATTGCTGGGGAACATGGTGCAAAACTAAGGCTAATGAGCAGTTAGAAGGCTCAGATTGTTTACAAGCTCAGGAAGATGAACCTTCAGATTACAAATTGACGGTGGCAATTTTAAGTGAAAGACAAAAAGATCCATTTACAAAAGGCAACAGCACTGACAATATGATATTTCAAAGCCCTGACACACCAACCCGATGGTCGGCGTTGGTCAAAGTTAGACTGGTGACCAAACAGTAACACGCTGCAAGCTGAAGTCACATCACGTCTCGAGATAGAAAAACACTGCAAACTTTGATTGATTCACTGCCAACATCCTCTCATCTACTCACCCTGCGTGCCCAGTTAACCAAGTCGTCCAGCTTAGTGATAACATACTCCCCTTTGCTGCTGGCTACAGCTGCTGGTTTGGCTGCTGCTACTGCCGTGCTCTTCTCTCTGACTGGAACCACACTGCAACAGAAGGATGGAGGGGATCGTTACTGTGCAGTGTTTACCGAGTGTCCGTTTCTTCATTCTGATATTTACAGCAGAGTATATTTTGTAAACTCACCTTGTGGTGGTATTCTCGCTTTTTGCACTGTTGTGCAGACTTCTCTGATGACTAGCAAACACTGAAATAGGCCTGTAAAAAAATAATTGAATGCCAATGAATTAAATGACCCATGAATTAATGGGATAAGTTGTAAGTTGAGTTTCAGCTTGCTATTATCTTCAATAGGAAATACTATGAGCTCTCCAAATAACAGGAACTGATAAAATATAACAAAATAAAAACTGTATAGGTTGGAAGTGAGTTGTTAGAAACAGAAAATACTTATCAGTGCTACATGACCTACTGTGTGATGTGGTGAATAAATATAATCTTGGTGGATATACCACTCTGTATTTAGCCTACTGAGGTTAACTTCAATTAGTAGGCTCTTTATAGCTGAGTAATAAATGTATTAATGTGGGTATGCAAGACCAACTCCACCTCTGTAATACTAGAGCAGCTGTGTGACCAGCAGGAAGGAGTGGGATTACATTAAGGGTTAACAAGAGATACAGGATTAGAAGGTTCTTACCTTGTTGAAAAGCAGCCAAACATGGCCAGGCGAGGCGCTGCAAAATAAAAGCATTAAACAAACTGAAGAAATTTTATGATAGTGATGTATTTATATAAGTAGTACTTTATGTTTAATCAGATGTATTGTCCAATCACTGACCAAGGGGTGTCCTTGCTTAAAACAGTGCATTTAGTTGTGACATAAATCGTTACTTTACTGTCAAGCGGCACAGACAATTTAGTCAGTGATGTATGTCTACAAAAGTTTAACCCTGGTGAGATTACCAACCTAAAGATTTACTCCACAGTGCTGTGGAGATAGGACTGCCTCAAGACAAACACTTTTGCAATTGTGGCCTCAGCCAACAGGTAGAACGTAAACCGTCTGAATCATTCAGCTCTTCTGGTTAATTGGCGACACTGTGCTTTGCAATTAAATGTACCCGTCGTATTGTAACAACAGTACAATAATACGTAATTTATGGACATTGTTTTTACTGTATTAAGTGCTGGTTAGTGTGTTTAATGCATGCCGAATTGGAGACTAGCCACTTGCGAATTGTGAAAGCCCCTAAGTACTATACTTCACACAGCATAATGTTCGCAAATACAGATGAGACCCTTAAAATTGTAGAGTTTCCAAAAGTAGTTTGGCTTAACAATCTTATCGATAGCGGGTGACACGCACTGGGGCTAACGACATATCTGACATTGTAGTCCACCCACAATGTAAATGAACATTTACTGATAAAACAGGCACCCTGGTTAGTTTAAAGTTGAGGGGTGTTAGCTAACGGTAGCTTTGCGCTTTGACTGCTACTGGGATTGCAGCTGGAGTTCATATCAGCGCTAACCTGGTTAGCCGCCATGCTAACGCAGACAGAGCAAGGTCAGTGTGCGCATTCACTAAAAGCTACAAATCCGATTACCGACACAGTCAACTCACTGGTTCGTGCACTTGTATGTAGTTAACGTTTTAAATACTGTACATCACATAAGTCTGACAGCACTGTAATGTTTATTAAAAGCAAGTTAGTTTGATCAAAACATCACTTACCAGCTAACGCCGCCATCTTTGGGAATGGTTACGTCAAACTGCTTCCTGTGCGTATGACCTCGAGCTGCTGAGGGCGCTGCTGTATCAGAAAATCCTGACCAGATACTACAAAGAATTACTTTAAGAATATTTAAATGTATTTTTCTTATTCATCTTATTCAGTCATTCCTCATTGCCAGGACTAAAATTCTGGAAAAACTAAATCCTTTATTTGTGTGTTAGTTTAAAGCATATACTTTTTATGGACTTTATGTTAATAAGTGTCTGTGCAGAGGTGCAGAAGCAGAACGTGGCTGGACTATTGGCAGCTGGAAAGCAGGATTAATGACTTTAGAAAATAAAACAGCCTGTTTTATGTCATGCAATGTATTTTAGAGCCCTTATCAACTTCTTTATAGCATGCAACACATAATATTTAAGCATATACTTGACTACCTTAAAAATACAATAGTAACAATCACTTCCACAATGTGTCTGTGGATTAAATTAACAACTGCACTTTTATTTAAACATAATCTGCCCCGGTTACTCACAGTAGTCTTTAAAATAACTGGTTTTGTACTTTCACTTAAGAGGTTAAGACTTGACCCAGATAATCAAATTTGGAGCGACAGCCAGGATCTACTGGTTTAGCTTCACATGTTGCCATAACAAACACATTTATTAAACTACACATATCAGAATCACATTATACCTCTCATGTCAGACAGAACTACCTGACTATGATTCCCAAACCCTCTGTTACAACTGTGGTTGTGTTTTGGAGCTCATGAGCAAGGCACTGACTGGAGCTGCTCAGTGGCTCGCAGCAGCCGACTGTGGTTTTACTGGGCAGCTTCCAGTGGAGAGAAAGAAAGAGAGAGAGAAGAGAATGGAAAGTGAAGTTCAGCTGTCTTTCCATGGATTTAAAAAAATACTGTATATCCTAAATCCCAGAGGGCTGTGGCAAAACAGCATCACAGGCAGAGCAGCCTGGCACTGCAGCTAATAGAGTAATAATTAATCAGACAATTATTATTTGATGAATCATTTAGTCTATAACAAGAGTCGAGAGCTCAAATTACCTCAGTGGAAAAAATAAAACTCCAGTTGAGATCGAAAGTTCATGCCAAACTGGAAAAAGTCACATCAGATGCAAGTTGGCCTAGTTGTCATGGAAATGTCGATTTAGCTGAGCATTTTTAAGGACACCTCATCTTCAGAAAGATTGTGTAATATGGATCAAGAAGAAGACATTTCACCTGCACAATACCTCTCCATCATACCTGTCAAACTGCTCTGCATGCAATACTGTAATGTATGCAATGTAATTCTAGAGAAATTAGATGCAGATGAGACAGGAAGCAGTCACATTAAACTCCATGAACAAATATTTAGTCATCTACCTGTCTTTAAATCGTCTAAACCTAAAACAAAGGTTGAAGTGTAGAGACAAAAAGGTACATTTTGGTGTCAGGTTGGTATTGTCCCAGTACTGTCCCTTTTATGGACTGTTTTACTTTATGTGTTTTCTGTACTGTTACCTTTTTGTACCGTTTTCACCCCTCTATGCACCTCTGACCAAATTAATTTCCACTTTGGATAATAAAGTTATATTTGATTTTGTTATGGGTTTGGTGTATTTTGTCTTGTTTTGGTAGGTTTTTCTGTCTTGTCTCCTTGTGATTTTCGGTCTTGTCTTGTTTTATGTTCTGTTTCCTGTTTTATTTTGATAGTCTGGTTTTCTTGTCTGGTTTTACTTCATGTCTTGTGTTTTCCCGCTCTTGTGATTGCCTGATGTTTTCCACCTGTTTCCCAGCCCTTGTGTCACCTGCCTCTTGTTACCTCGTTACCCTCTGTATTTAGTCTTTGTGTTTCCCTTGTCCTGTGTCAGATCATCGTATGTTGTTTGGAATGTCTGTGTGTCATCTACCATGTTGATCTCGGTGTTCCTGATGTTTTCCCTGTTCCTGTTTTTGTTGGATTTTTTTTGCCTGCTGTTCCAGGACACCTTTTGTTTGTTGGATTTTATTTAAATAAATCCTTGAGCTTACTCGTGTGTCTGCCATCTTGCATTTGGGTCCTACATCCCCTGAAACTCCCGACAGATTGAGATGGATTTGAGTGCTGCTGGCTGTAGTTTAAGAGTTTTGTCACTGTAACTCATTGCACAGATAGGCACAGCTAATTAATTGTTAAATTTGACTTTTTATGCTCAGATTTTGCAAAGAGAAATACCCAAAATGATATTATATTACCTAAATTTGTCTAAAGTTTTGACAGTAAATTCTAAACATGCAGTAAGTGCTTATGAGATGTTTCGTGGTCTGGATCTAGTCCCCAGACAGCTAGTTTGAGACCCCTGGTTTACTCAATATCAAATATGATGACATTGCCCAAACTTCAAACTTGATTACTTAGTCTGACCTGCAGGCAAAAACAAGATTTATTTTAATTTTATACTGGTATTAAATTGGTAAAATGTGGTGCGTAGGCACTGTCAGCACTGCGTTTATTAGAGACACAACGCTTCAGTCGTGTACCTTTGTCTGGCAATTGGTAAAAGCAAGTAAATCTTTGCATTTGAGGCTGACGAATGTCAAATGAATTGCCTTTAATTAAAGTAATTTGGAAAGCTCTTTAATCTCCTGTTGACTAAGTGTTCAAAAGAAAGTAAGTGCATCCTGTTTTTGTTTTGCCCTCATTTTGCTCCACAAAGCAGAGTGAGCAGCATCAGCATCAGCAGCAGCAGCGTGGACGCCAGCAGGGTGGAGATAGAGAGCAACCAGAGAACATTGAAAGCATGTTATCACGTAATGATAGTCCCAGCACTGAAAACACACACTGCAGTTTCTCCAGGAATAGCTGCTCAGTTAAACTTGTCCACATCAGCGAGGGAACTGAGAACTGGCTGGAAAAGATGAAAAAAAGTTTTTACAAATGGCTTTTATTCTGTCTTCATCATGTACAAACTTTTTGGACAAGTTAAAATAATAAAGTCTGACAACTGCAGTTGCTTTGCTTGTGGTTTTCTAGGTCAAACCAAATTCAGCCATATATATATATATATATATATATGAGAGATTTTATGTACTTAGAGTTCAAAACATTAAATATAGGGACTGGAATAGCGTAAAAGGACAAATGTTTCAAGACTACAGCATTGTTCAAAGGCGTCCCCTGCCACTAGCAGACAAAGAGCTTTGGCATTTCAGATAATAAGCATGAATCCACATTTTAAAAAAGTCCTGTATAGGAGGAGCAAAAATACAAGTTAAGCCGTCACAGACTTGGAGGTTATAGTGGCAGCGTGTGTTGCTGTGCTGAACTGCAGACCACAGGAATGGCCTATTTTGGGAAAAGATCTCCTCCTCTGAAAGAAGAAAGCGCAGCTCGCCTCCTCATTGAGCGTCCAGGATGTCTGTGGGTAGGATGTCTGGTTTGCCACTCGGGCTCTGTGATGTCTCCCCTGACCAGGAAGAGGGGGTGACCTGATTATAGAGGACGTCCTGAGAGCCAAAAAGTGGCTCTTTGAGATTCAGGGTGTACATGAGGAACAGATTGAGAGCCACCATGGCGAGAAGCGGGAAGACGGTCAGGCCGGAGCCGAAGCCTCTCCAGGAGCTGCATGTGTTCAGGCTGATCCAGTAAACAAGCCTGTAGAGGATTAAACACAAAACAGGAAATCAGGTCAAGTTCAAACTTCACTGATAACCACGCACAACCTCCCTGACGGTGTTTAATAAAGCAAGATTACCAGTTAAACTACCTCAGCAGAAGTATTCAGGAAACCTAAAAGGACCAAATACAACAATGCAAAATTACTCCATCACATTTGTGGTTTTGATTTTATTCTTTATATCAAATAAAAATAAGTTTAATATGTGCTGCTTTGTGGTCATGAACATCACAGTTCTGTCTTTACATGTCAGTTTTCTTTATTGTGAACTGATGTGACCTGTGTTTAATGTCTGTGTATCAAAGTCACAAAGGATCAGTTTATTTATTTTTTTAAAGATTATTTTTTTGGGGCTTTTCCGCCTTTAGGACAGGACAGCTAGGTGAGAGAAGGGAGAGAGAGGGGGAAGACATGAAGTAAATCGTCACAGGTCGGACTCGAACCCTGGACCTCTGCATCGAGGCATAAACCTCCACGTCTATGTGTGCCTGCTGCACCCACTGATCCAACCCGGCCACACAAAGGATCAGTTTTTAAACCAGAATTAACACAGTTTAATTCTGGATCAGTTTCCTTTATCAAACACCCCTTCGGTCCACATTTGGGCCTCACCTTCCAAAGATGAACATGGCGACCAGTATGGGCACCAACTTCAGCTGGTCTTGAGGCAGTAAAGCGGCCATAACGACGAGGTTGAGGACGTAGAGGAGTAACTGTTCCAAGGACGCCGTGACAAACAGTTGCTGCAGCGCCCGTCTTCTGGGAAACGACTCCTGCAGACTGAAGGAGCCTTTGCAGAACTGGCAGGCTGCACCCATGAGCATCGCTGCGAGGGATGAAAGAGCAATAAGTCAGTTAGCATCTTGACTCTTGGCCATCTTTCCGCAAACAACTCCTAGCTGCACTTGATCTCGTCTGACAGCATATTTTGTCAATATCTTCAATTGAATACAGCAACTGCCAGCAGAATGGCCTACATGCAAGTACTCCTCACTGTCATCAGCTTGACAAATAGGTGAGAGGAAAATGGTCTTTGGTTTGGATGTTTTTGCCACCTGCCCTCTCCTTTCTGGTCGCCCAGATTGGAAAATGATTAAAATATTCTGAAACAATTAGGCCACAGCCTGGGAGACGACAGACGCTGCCAACCTCTTATTGTAGTTTCCATTTAAAACTATGCGCAGGAGAAGGAAATTATGCTTCTCTCTAGAGGCCCTGGGAGACGTCTGCTGCACTGAGGTTGAAAGCGCATGAAATTAAAGGGGACAGGATACAGTGAAACATTCCAAGACAAGGCGGCTAGACAAACCAAATCCTCTCTTAATCTTTATCTTTCATTTGTGGCGCTCACATGGCTGTTTTTCTATGTCAGTGTACAGGTGTTTGAAGCGTACCGAGCAGGATGGGGACGGCTGCCACCACGCAGCAGCAGAAGGTGAAAACGATGCGGCTGGCTATGTCGGGGCAGTCGGGGGGTTTAATGGGGACATAGAAATAGAGTGCATAGAGGATCCCAGCTGCACACAGAAGAGAAGCCAGGACTGAAAAGAAAGCAGGAACTCGGCCGCTTTGACAGCATTTACACTGGCAGCAGCGACAGCAGCATCGTCCCCGATCTGAAGCCTCCTCTGCGGCCTCGCAAGTCTCTCCCCGCCCCACTGAGCTCCACACAGTCAGCTCCACGCTCTCTGGCAGCGGGCCTATCAGAGGTCGACCCTCGTCCACAGTGCAGTCCAGATTGGTGGATTCTGGACTCCATCTTGGTGTGTCTGTGCCGTTGGACATGTCTCCCTGAGAGGCTGGGGTTGGAAAGCTGATGCAGTTTTCCGTGGCGGCATCCAAATTGTGCGCTGTGATGATCGGACTGGAAAGAGTTTGATTGAGCTCTCCCTCCTCTGTCTGATCTGCTCGTGGCTCATCTGGGAGGTCGTCGCCGGGCTGCTGGTGGCAGGGAGCAGAGCCTGTTCAAACCAGAGCACATTTTACTACACAATCCAAAACCAGATACTGAGAGCAATCAACTGCATACTCATACTAATCCATCATTCCCTTACTTCATGTAAGGCCTGGCCTCATGTAACATTGCAGAGGGGTGGCCCCATGGATTAACCTAATAGCAGGCCCCGGGGCCAATAATTGCTGTTGGGCCCCTATTGACCCACCCTCTGTGTGTTTATGCCCTGTCCCCTCCTCCACGTTCCTACAGTTTCAGTGGACACAGAGACCCAGAAACCAACCAGTACTCCTGTGCAAGAATATTATAACATGATCACAAGTTTTCTTTGTGTCAATTAATTTGTGATAATTTGATCAAACATTAAGTAATTTAGGAATATGCACCACATAAACACAATATAAATAAACATAACTACAGTACTGAAACTAGAGCCTCTACAATACATGAGCACACTGGGGATCTGGGGCCCTGGCCGGTTGATAATCCAGCTTTGGGCATCTTGTTAAACTGATAAAGTTCCCTCTTCACCTTTTAATCAATAGAATCATATTATATAGAATCAATTATTTACTTTCTATCAAGCATCTGGTGGCAATGTGCCGAAAGACGACTTGTGGACATCTACGGATGTTCTCTCAACTTTTACAAGTGTTTTTATCGTTGCTACAGGCGATCGTATCAACATCCATGACACTTCTAAATTATTTCTTGGTTGAAGGATTGCAAACATTCACCCACTTCACATTATAGATGATGTCTCCCTCCTGCAGGACTGCAGCACTTCAGACTCTAAATACGTCTGAAACTTGTCTCACTTTTTTTCTAATAAGTTAAGTTTGTTACGTTATTATATGCATGTGCCTGGTCCACCTGGACTTCATAAGCCACTACAAATACAAAGAACATAACTTTTTATATATAACCAACAAACAAAGAACTTTGTCTCCTGTCCTGAGCTTGACAAACAAAGGCTCCTTTCCTATAACACAACTCAAGTTTTTTTTATTATTTTTTTTATATTCCATCCAGAAGAAATCATGCAGGGCATTTTACTAAAAAGTTCATTTCTTAAATCGGCATACAATGAGCAATTAAATATAGTCTTCAATCTCACATAACTTACATAAGAAAACGAAACCCTTTCTTTTCAGGGAGACACTAAAGCAACACTAAAGCACTTTTCCCGCTTTGCTCCCCCTACAGGTTGGAAGCGGAATTGTTCATTACATTACATTATGTAAGTTTGCCAGATCAGGCAGCGGATCTGTAGTTCGAATGAGACATAATGAGACATTACGACAGCGGTAATGAACAATTCCGCTTCCAACCTGTAGGGCGACCGAAGCGGGAAAAGTGCTTTAGTGTTGCTTTAAATCTGCCTGTTTCTAAAGCTAATGGTTATGTAGCTGAATGTAACTGTACTGGACTCAACTTATTACTAATTTTCACCTCACAGTGCTTTGTTATGTCCTCACTAGCACTACAAACAACTTATACAATTTCAACCTGTATAAAAATCTTTTATGCAAGGCATAAATGTCGATTTAGTCCAGAGCTCATGTAGGTACATCTACACATGTGTTTAACCTTAAAAAACTCATTTTATTGTGCATTGCTTAATAACTGTTACTTTGCTTTAATTAGCCCTGACTCTGTCTCAACTCTCTTTGGATCCAGTCTGGACTCAAACTCCACTTCACTTCTATGCTAATTTGCTCTGGCCTCCCCTCAAATCCTGCAGCTCCATCAGACAGACAGTAAAAAACAGCAGTAATAACTCACTCCTTGGTTGATTGGTTGCTGGTGGTGGTTCAAGGGAGCGCTGGGAGCCGGAGACAGAGTGGGAGGACGAGTGCAGCTCCTCCACCGAGGACTCGGGACTGTCTGACACAGGCGCCAAGGAGATCTGAGTGTCCAGGTCCAGGAAGGGGGAGAAGGAGAGCCTGGTCGGGTCGATGTCCTGGAGCTGGTTGATAATGTCGCTGATGGACTCCTTCATGCTGTCGAGCTCCTTCACATTCTGCCGCTTAGTGGCCTGAAGCCCCGAGGTGCTCATAGTCACACAGCCTGAGAGGAGCAGGAAAAGGTCCAGACAAAAAAAAACCAGACCAGAAACCAGTTAAAAACACCAAAGCAGGGACTGACAGGGCAATAAAACCTCCTCCATTCTGCTCCAAGTGTCAGGGAAGCCAAATCAGTACACGTCTTCCCACAGTTCCACACTTTTTATTAAATAGAGTAAAATAGTCACTTTCTTTCAAGCATCAGGTGGCACTTGGGAAAAGAAACCACCTCAGAATAAATCCTGACAGAATATTTAAGGTCATTAAAAAAAAGCTTTGGAAACCAAAAACATTTAACATGTGAAGCACTTAGTAACTTCTGTTTTAGAAAAACATTTAGTTTACCACTTTTTATTAACAAAGGTAGCATTTAAAAATTAGCAATATAAAAATTCTTAAAACCCGAAACTTCACAGGGACTTTATGTGGTTATGTTATGTGAGGAAAGGGGCTTTTTTGGGAGGGAATAAAGGAAATCAGTGTTGATATGTCTGTATGTGGCTGTACAATAATCAGCACTGACAGGAAGTCAAAGTTTATCTTCCTCTGCAAGGTAACGCTGCCTGTGCAGGTTTGAACTGTTATCATTTTTAAGTTTTTAGTTTTCTTGAGATCATTTTCCCCAGAAAAATCAACACACATGTAAGGAATTATATTCTGATGTAATTTTGATTTTGATTTCTTTTAGGAATAACAAGAAGTAAGACTGATGAACAGTTCCAAATAAGAACAGATTGGCACACACTAAGAGGTTGAAGATGCTGCAACATTTGATCATGCAGCCGGGACAATGAGGTCATGTCCTCTGTGTTTTTTTCTAAGAATCTGGAGGCTTCAACAACCTGGGGAGAGTTTACGTTCGACAATTAAAAACATATTCATGGTGGGTGGTACAGGCTAATTCCAGTGTGTTTAGACTCAATACGTACATTTGACTGAAGTATTTGAAGAACTATGGTTCAAAAATGAATATGAGTGTCTGTAAAACACTTAAGTTTGGGGAATATTTCACTTTCTTTCTAAAAGTTAAATGAGAAGAATGATACTCTCATATCTGTACGTTAAATATAAATCTACAGCTGGCTGGCGTATTTCCCAAAATGTTGAACTATTTCTTTGACAAAATGTATCAAACTGCTAAATGAATCAGGGTTAAATAAAAAGCTTTGCCTATATTTATACATTTATGTTTATATATTTATGCATTTCCTGCTTTAAAGCCAAGAAGCTTTAGATGTCACGTTAATGGAAATAATGGAGCAATATTTTAGCACAGTGGTTTCCAAACTTCATGTTGTGTGGTTGTGAGCAGTGATCTTTGTCTTCCAGGATTTTTAGGGGCCTAAAGAGGTTAAAGTATCCAGTATTACACTTATTTTGAGGATGTTTAGAAGCCCAAGGAAGTGAAATATATAGTATTTCACAAAAAATAGCAAACTATATAAATATGTTTCTATAAAATGTTTTTTCTTGATCCCTTTAATCATCTGGTGACCTCTCAGATAAATGTTGGGATCCATTTATTTATTTATTTTTTTTGGGGGGGGGGGGGCTCTGAAAAAGCATATAGCAGATAGGATGATCACTAAGCAGGATTACGTCACTAAATACAGTGAAAGTTAATGCACAGGAAAAATATTTTCATGATTTCTTACATTTTTGTTGCCAATCCTAATGTACATCTGAGTACAATTTGAATGCAAGACTTTTACTTTAATACTTTACTTTTGCTACTTTACTTAAAGTAAATGATCTGAATACTTCTTTTAGCACTGTTTGTTACTTTTTCAGTCACTTCTTACCAGTGGTGGAAAATAACTTAAGTACATTTACTCAAGTAGGCCACTGTACAATTTTGAGGTACTTGTATTAATACCTTGAGTATTTACTTTATACTTCTACGCCACTCCACTCCATCTCAGAGGGAACTATTGTATTTTACTGCACTACATTTATTTAATGACTTTAGTTACTTAAATTTAGATTATAAATATAATCAATTCATAAATGATGATGTGATATTAGCCTGTAAGCTACCCAAGTCAAATTAGATACCAGCTGCAAGTGATGAGCACATGCATCAATAATTATAATCCAATAATATACATTATTCTGTATAATGAGTTCTTTTGGTACTCAAAATATATGTTGATGCTAATAATTTTGTATTTTTACTGTAAAATATGTCATATTTGATGTAATACTTTGAATGCAGGACTTTTACTTGTAAAAGAGTATTTCTACATTGTGGTATTGCTACTTTTACTTAAGTACAAGTTCTGAGGAGGCTACTTATTTTATCACTGCTTTTTACAGTTAGACGATTTGGACAAAACTAAAGCGTCTGACAAATGAATGTAAAACAACACCAACCACGCGCCTTTGTTGGTCTGCCGTTATTTGAACTGCATGGTGAATTTCAAAGTTTTTTATTAACATCTGCAGATTGCATTTGGAGCATTTTCTTCTGGATGTTTTTGGCGCACATCCAACTGTGGCGCAGAATAAGCACGCTAAATCTGCGGCGGGGATCTTTCTCCAAACAATTGGGGCTTTTACCATGTATAGAGCGCAAATTAGGACTCGTCGGGCTTTGGTTCGCAGGGGAATAAATCTCGGTGGTTATCAGAGTTGGCGTGGATGTAGAAACGCGCGTAGGGGGCAATGTGCTTATACCCCCCGCTGAAAAATGACTTTTCTCCCGCTGCTGAGCAGCAATTTCTTTTTTTATGATTCCTCTTCCACAAAGCAAGTAAAGTCTGGTCTTGTGTGGTTTAGTGTAGGGGCTGCAGGAAATGCCTAATTTAGTGATAAATAAATCAAACGCGCCCGCATGAATCTGCGCGTAAAGGATACACAAGTCTTTCTCAAATAGCAGCGCTGAAACCTTATATTGTGTGGCCATTCAGCAGCAATTACAGCAGTTAACAGTCAGATCTCAGACACAATTGAGATACATAGCTGCATGAAATGGCATTCAATTAGAAACATGCCGCGTATAAATGGACTTACTTTAGTCGGAGGTTGCAGAGTATTTGGTGAGTTTAATCTTCTCGCAGTTAAAAAAAAAACCTCTCCGTCCTTCTCTGCTTTTCTTCCCTCCCCCTCCGTTTGCTTTTTGTCTTTCAGGATCCTGAACTTCTGAATCAAATTTCAGGACGGACAAAATACTAGGATTTTCCTCCGCCCACAAGTTTTTTTCTTTTCTTTCCTGGGTACCATGTCCAACACCATATGGAGCAAATAAAGCCAGGAGGAGGAGGAGGAGGAGGAGGCACTTTCTCTCAGTTTACCTCCAAATTCAACATTAACAATCACATCCATGACAAACACGAGTTTAACTAAACAGGACAGTAAACATTTACACTCAAACTAAACCTCAGCACTCCTCTAATATTCATACACAAGTGTGTACTACTGTGTAATGACTTTCCTGTACTGTGTTTAAGACCTGTATTACTATTATGTCATTATAATGAACTACAAGATGGTCACAGGGACTTTTGTTTTTATCTACTGTAAAATACATCATGTCTTCCCTTTGTTTTCTTTAGCATTGATTTGGTATTATTAATCAATGGATAGATAATATTATATACCTATATACAGTGTATACATTACAATGACCAACATTGTGTTAAAACAGTGCATATTGATTGTATTGTACTTTGCTTCTTTTCTATAATATTCCTACAATGATTTTGATTAGACGATTGACAGACTAACTATTTTAATAACCGCTTAATCGTTTTAAGTCAGTAATGTAAAGTTATAAAGCATACATGCCAAACAATTTGCTGGGTCCACACTCTTCAATGTGAAGATCTGCTACTTTATAGCACTGTAGATTGAATATTTGTGTTCAGGACCGCAGAAAATACTATTTGATCAGGTCATCTTAGGCCTTTTTTTTTTTTTTTTTTACCATTTAATACTTTATAGTGTAAAGGACTCGTCTGTTCATAGGGTTTTCATTTTCTTTGGTAGCACTATATATTCATATAACTTTCCTAAACTGTTAAATATAGTTTAGTTTTGGCATTTCTATATTATAGCTCTAAAACTTGGGTGTGGTTTATTATTAAACATGAATACTTTTGTCTTATAAGGTTTAGGATATCTGTCAGAGATAGCAGACAACTTTAGATCCCCATCTGCTGTTAAAAATCTGATAAATGGTATAGTTTAATATGATAGCAGCAATACAACTTGAAGCTGTAATCTACCTCCGATAGTGATCCTACCTATTTCACACATCTTTTCCATTTGCTCTTCTAAACCCTCACACTCAAGGTTTTTCCTGCTGCACAGGAAGCGATGAGTTTTCATTTGTTCAACAGCAGGGACGGCATTTCTTTTTTTTTAGAAAATAACTACTACTGTCACAACACCACAGAAACCCTGCTGAAAACTAAGGGAATATGTCCAAAATATAAAACCATGACAAATACCTGACTATAGTTTCTGACTTTGAGGGAACAAACCGGCAGAGGATGTTGACCAGGTTCAGGCAGTCCTGTGGAATATGTATTCTTTCATCATTTTAAACAGTGACAGCATGACACAAATGTGATTCTCATTCTGCTGCATCACTTTACCTATCTGACAATATTCACAGCTGTGCACTTAAACACCTTCCTCCTCCTCTTCATCATTCTGAAGCTTTCATGACAAACCGCTCACCTCACATGTTGAGAGACGTACATGTAGTATTAAATCAAATATTTCAAAGAACTGAAACATATTGTATACAATGTACTGAAAGTAAAGCCAATATGACGTATTTATTATCAGGGTGATTCCATTGCATAAAAAGCATATCTAAAATATACAGAGAAAACAGCAGTTGATTAGCATATAATCAATAAATAAAAAATCATGACTATAAACATCATATTTCAAGTTTTGTCGTGTAAATGTACACAAACACTGGGCAGCAGTTCATTGTCCTGTGGAATGAGTCTTCGGGAAACAGGGTTTTGGTGACAAACGACCAGCAGCATGTTTGAAATACCGATCTGCCGTCCTTTAAAGTCATCAGGGAGGAGAGAGGAGGGAGAGCAGGTCCACCACAAAGGTTAGCTAGTTCCAACTGGATTCTGCTTTTAGCCAAAGCATAAAGAAAGCAAACAATGAGCTGGGAAAGTCACATAAAGTAGTTAAAGTGAGGGAGGGGGTGGGTGAGTCCTGTTAGTCCTCCGACAGCAGCCTGTGGAAGTGATCCTTCCTCTTCTTCAGCACCTCCCGAAAATCCTCCTGAAAAAACAACAGGAGATATTCGACTGAATGATGAAAGCGGGGGAGGAAAGACAGTAGATGCTGCTGCAGATAACCAGCTGTTTTATTCACAACTGACTGGAACATCTAGAGGCTGCACTGACACACACACAGAGAGAGAGAGAGAGAGAGAGAGAGAGAGAGAGAGAGAGAGAGAGAGAGAGAGAGAGAGAGAGAGAGAGAGAGAGAGAGAGAGAGAGAGAGAGAGATAAAAGTGGTTCACACTTTAAACAATAGTCCTCACACAGTGCTGAAACAAATCAACGTTTAACACTTTTACATATTAATGGACCAATTCTTTAACACTGGAAATACTTTTACTTTTGATACCCAAGTACATTTTAGGGATCCGACCTTTTCTCTTCCGATATTGATTCCGATATTCCAACTCAGGATGTTTTCTAAAATAGGATTACCCATCTGATGCCAGTGCTGTCTTTCTTCCTAATCTTCAAATCTGTAGGGCTGCAACTAACGGTTATCCATTATCCTGCCAATTATTTTCTCGATTAATTGTCTATATGTTGGAGCTGCAAACATTAGTCGATTCATTGATTGGTGATTGTCGCTCTAACAACCTGTAAACGTTTTATGCAAGATAACATGAGGCCAGCAGTTGCTGTGGCACTATTAAAAATGAGTCAGTAGCTCGCTGTGGCTGAATGAATGTTCAGTGACGTCAACAAAAAGCCCTGTATTTAATACGGCTCAGAAACATTGAGGCCGATACTCAGTCTGCTTAATAAGATCAGTATCACTGACACTGATCCAGCGTATCAGATCTGTGCATCCCTACACATTTAGCTTGTAACAATTATATAACTTTAATTCTAAGTAATGACAACAAAACTGTCAGCGCGTCCACATGATATAGCCTTCCGTGACCGCTGCTCCCCCCCCCATCCACGCAGTTGCTAGTAGCCAAGGAGGACACGGAGGATTAAAAAGAACATGATGACTCTTCAGAAGAGGTAATTATCTTTACTTGAGTTTCTGCGCGGGAAAGTCACCGGACGCCACAATCTTCTGAACGTAGCCATGCTGAGAAATACAGTGTTGTGTGGAGCCAATTGTCTTAATTAGCTTTGTAACAACTCATTTGCCAATGACTTGAATGAAACAGACGTTCATTAAAAGGTGCTCTAAGCGATGTCACGTGTTTTTTAGGCTACAACATTTTTTGTCACATACAGCAAACATCTCCTCACTATCTGCCTGTCCCCTGAACACACTGTAAAGAAACACAGTCTCTGTAGACAGCCCAGGCTCCACAAACGGCAAGAAAAACAAACTGGCCAACCTGCACCACTAAACATAACAGAGTTCCAGACTTCCAGCCAATAACCGACAAGACGGATTTGGGGGTGGGGGTTGGGGACTTAGTGCGCGGAAGTACGGAAGGGTGGGGGAGGGGACGGGAGGAGGAGGAGGGAGGGGCGAGCTAGCCTCGTTTTGTTTGACAATACTTCGAACGTCAACAAGAAGTAACGTCACCCAACATCGCTTAGAGCACCTTTAATATCAAAAAGTTACGCACTAAAGCTTTAAATCCCCCATTTATAAGACCTGAAAATGTCTAACTTTGTTCGTATAAAAAAAAAACAACAACACATAAGCAGAAATCTACAACCTGATGCCTACATGTAATATGTAATAATCAGAGAAGCTGATAAATGACGTACCGCCGCAGACATTTTCTCCATGTAGGGGACGAGCTTCTGGAGCTCTCGGTCCTCCGGCTCCCCGGACCAGCTTTTGATGGGAACCGTGTTCATCAGCTGCAAAAACACCACAAAAACTTAAATGAATAAAAACGGTCTTGTATTTGTTTTCACTGTGAAGTTGCAATTGCAAGATGATACTATCACCGGAGAACCAATATGGAGGAATTTCACTTACAAGTCTGACAAAAAAACAAACAAAACCTCAATAACATTTCTGATGTTAATAAAAGACAAGTCTGGTGATATTCTGTTTCTTATCGTCAGCAAAAACTATACATTTGTGTCTCATTTTTAATTAGCTCTGTCTGTTAAAAGCAATGAAAATGACAGTGTTAGATTCCGAACTGGCATCTAAAATCACAGTGCTGGGAGCCCAGATAGCTCAGTTGGTAGAGTGGGCGCCCATATATAGAGGTTTACTCCTTGACGCAGCGGGCCGGGTTCAACTCCGACCTGCGGCCCTTTACTGCATGTCATTCCCCCCTCTCTCCCATTTCATGTCTTCAGCTGTCCTGTCAAAAATAAAGGCCGAAAAATGCCCAACAAAAAAGAAAGAAAAAAAAAAATCAGTGCTTACATGGTACGGGTATGTGTGGGGTGCGTTGTCCAGGACGACCGTCTTGGCGAGATCCCTCCCGAGAACGCTGAGATCTTTGATGTAGTGGCCGAGAACGCAGGCACAGTCGTCCTGATACAGACGATGTCTACAAGAGAAATCATCAACATGTGAAAAACAGTTGCACCCGTTTCTGTGAACCAAGTGTGTCAGTATGTTATGTGTAAGTTGTTGATGTCTGCATCTGAAACATGTCTATGTGGAGGAGTGCATCTCTCCCTCTCAGATTATACAATATGCATCTCCACTCAGTGACGGCACCGTCAGTGCACACGTCACCTTCGTAAACCTGCATTAACTGAACTGCCTGAGCGCCGAGAGTGAACCAAAAACAGTAAAGTTGTCGGCCGGACAGTTAAACAATGACCTAAAACTCGCTATAAACTCCGTAAAGCCGTGGGGAACTTCAGATCCGGATGATAATTATCTGTAGCTTCATCACTACAAGTGACCCCTTTCACATTGTTTTCACACTTCTGTCACTATAATACATTATGGAATACAGCCGCTTTAAATGAGTAGCGCGGTTTGAGGAATATTCTATTATACAGGCCACATTGTACACGGAAATACAACATTTCTTTCAGTGCGGGGATGTTGCACACCAACACGCCTTTTTTCTGAATTTCATGTAGAATTTGGGTTCTGGAATCTGTGGGGTTTTTATCAATCTGACTCTTATGTCGTTTTTTTTTTGTAAATTATCTGTTCATCTTCACATCCCTTCTTCTAAGTCACATTAACCACCTGAAGCCAAAAGGAAAACTAATCTCTACTGTCCTCACCATATGGCACAGACACATCTGCACTCATTGTTATTCACTGTGGGTAACAAGTCAGCTACATCCCTCACACTGTTAAATGAGAACATCACAGAGTAACCGACAACGTTTCAGAGCGGAGTCCAAAGGTCAGCGTGCTGGTCACAGACGGGTCAGCAGCAGGCTAACACTCGCCGCCTGAGTGTGATAAACCTGACAGAGTGCACGTCTCTGAGGTCGAGCAAAGAGTTTATGAAACACAAGTGGAAGCAGATCTTCGGAACAGAGACATACCGAAACAGTTTTCTCTGCGGGTCCAGGATGTCCAGTATCTTCTCAGCGTATTCCTTCTTTGCACATGTGTAAACAAACAGCTGGAACAGAACACAAACAGCAGCTGGAACCGATTGCAAGAAACCAAAACTCAACGGGCATCGGGATGCCACGAAAACTACATTTTGTTTCCATTTATTTTCATATACAAAGAAAAATAAGATACGGTGGAAATAAATTGGTTCCGAATAATTCAATTAACAATAAAGGGGTTAGGTATGATAGATTATCTGTGTGCAAAGACGGGGTTCTGAAAACTGAAGCAGATCAGTTCATCAGTTCAAGTTTTGCAGAATAAAACATTACATGAATTCACTAAAAACAAACAGACTGTAGACAGCATTTGCCTTGAGCCAGTCGTGTCAATTCTAAATTTTATATCAGATTAGCACATACCTCATAGACTTTTGCCATGGACTGCAGAAACTCTTTGACATGTGGTCGTAGGATCATGAACACCTGTTGATAGCAGGGGAGCAGAGAGGATGACAGAATAAATTAAGTTCATACATATTCAGTTCCTATTTAATTATCTAAAAAAGGTCAAATTGTTCACTAAATCTGCAATTTAGAAAATTGTCTTTTTCTGCAATTTAGTGCAGCAAATCACTGATTACTGAATGAAATCAGAGACAACATGGTGGAGAAGATTGCTTGCTTGTCCCACCAGTGTGTTATTGTTAGTTCTGGTATTTCTCCACATTAAGACTAGATTCCCTCTATCTCCTGCTTCCTGTCATCCCTCACGGAAGAGGACAAACACACTGAAGCGATTCGTCCATCATCCTGTCTGTCTTGTGCAAATAACCCCAAGTCTGTCTAGTGCAATATTTTTTTAAGTGCAATAACTGTATATGTAATTAGTGCCACCTTATTGTGTTTATTTATCTTGAGTTTTATATTTCACTACTCAAATTTTGCTATTTTATATTTTTGTTTGTGATTCTTATCTTTTACTATTTAAATGCTGCTATTTTATATTTATACTGTCAACTGAGAGCTGCTTAACCGGGTTTCGTTGCTGTGAAACAATGACAATAAAGATTATATTCTATTCCATCTGCTCAGTGTGCTTCAGATTCACAAACCTTGTACTGATGGTCCTGGAAAGCTGTGTGGAAGGTGTGCTCTGCTTCCTCGATCACATTCAGAGAGCTGAACATCAAGGTCTCCTCCTGGAAGGACATAGATCAATGTGACTTAGGGTACGTCCCATAGCACTCAAATTGCATCCCTGACTCCTCCACTTGTCTCCCTTTAGGAGGAAATCATCGGAGGAGAGAGGCAACGAGCAAATGTGTTTTAGAGGGATGAGACGTCCTTTCCTCTGAAGCGTCACATGAATTTGTCAGCTGTTTGGGCGGAGTTAGCAACTCCTTCCGCTGCGCGGCTAAAACTCACTCCTCTGTCTTCGGGGCAGAAATAAGAGCTTTGAGACGGCCTTCACCGAGGAGGGACAGAACAACTTCCGGTTCAGCTGAGGACCGAGGAGTCGAGGAGCTATCGAATAAGGGTGATGAGATTCAGCCCTAGTTTATTTCAGTATTAAAACCCAAGAATGCTCCGATTATGGTTATGGTGCTAGGTCTCTGCTTTAACTAGCCACATAGAGAAATAAACTGCCAGATCGACCCACCATAATCAACTCCTTGTTACATTCATACCAGTTAACACAATTTAGATCACAAAACAAACCAGATATAATATATTTCTGGCAACTGAACTCTGTCACAGACTTAGCCTAAAACCAAAGCACATACATGAACTCACACTCCTGTCTCTGTGTCGCAGAGTCATACGTTCTCCATAACAGATCTCTCTGAATTAAGCAACAGCAAATAAGAACATCTGAACCAAAAAAGGCGAGATTTAAGACAGATGGGAAAAAACAAAACAACCACTGCGTTTGAGTCGCAGCAGTGGTTGTGAGGTACATTTAGACTCCTGAGGCGCAGCACAACTTATTTGCAATCAGGACAGCAGTGTTCTTGCTGACACCACCAGCTCAGTTGTATCTTACTGTGACAAAATAATCTTTAAGTCCACTAAAATACTTTTTTGGAAGAAAAAAAAAAACTAACCAACTAAACCTGAATGACAGTCAAAAGATAAAACCATTATCCAAACTGTAATCTGTAATGTGTAATGTGTGTATATATGTATAAAAAAGAAACAAAATATAATATAGATGTCACTGCCTCTGTTCCTTTTCCATACATCTATTAAAATGAGGTGATATCTGTACATATAATAATAAGCCCAAAGTCCACAGAGGTAGTGCTGCTGTAATGTCCAAGAAAACATGAACCTTAACTTTACATTCAGACAAAACAAATGTGGCAGCAAAAAATACTATTTTTCTCTCTCAACCAAAATGTATCTTCCAAAAGTAAATATATCATATTTGAAAACGCTAAAGACACATTGGCGGTAAATTAGGAAAGGGCTTGTCTGGGGCCGGTTTGACCGGCAGCTGGGCTGCTAGCTGACAAGATGTCCACACATTTATCTATCTATCTAAAATATCAAAATGTAATAAAGTGAATAATAGCAGTCACACAAGTCAGCTTCCAAAGTATCCTTGATAAAACAGACAGAGCATGAACACTTATTTTTGACTGTACTTGGCTAGATGTTGACTTTGAATTGGAGCAGTACTTGGGCTGTGAGTGATGTTTCACAAGAATACAAGTACAGAAAAAAAAAAATCTAGTGTTTGGCAAAGAGACCAAGACTCTGGAGAAACCTGCTCGGTCCCAGCTGGTTGCTGTTGGCTTATTTGTGATCCCTCCATCATGGTGTCTTAATAAATGAAAGCTCTTTGTAATACATGCCAGCATCTAAACACCTGCATCATACATACATCATACTACATTCTACCAACCCAAGGGTACCACTCACGGTAATTATTTATACCTTCGTTTTAAGAAGAGGAGCTCATTAAAAAAAATAAAATAAGTGGATCTTGAGTTACGATTAATTTATCAAAGTTAAAGATCCATGTTCCTTCTTCATGTATCTGACTTGCTGTGCCCATATGCGAAAGCAGATTGCTCCAGAGAATTAAACTCACCAGGTCGACCACCAGGGTGGCCTCTGGGGTGCTCCTGGTCTTGGGGGGAATATCTCTGAGTTGGGGTCGAGAATGCTGAGATTGTGACGGTATGTTCTTGATAAATGTGGAGCTGAAAAAGAAAATAATGCTCTTAGATATAGAAATAATCACTAAAACAGGAGAGTTATGTACATAAGGACATAAAAGAGGGACGAGTGATAAGTTCTGGCACTGCAGAATCAATTCAAAAAGCAACACTCAAGTAAGAATAGCGTTATTTTTATACTTTAAGCACTAGTCTCTCTTAACTTCCAGGATATGAAAAAGTATAAAAATATCTTGTAAGGTTGTTGATGTCTGAAAGGGGCTTAATACTTACGGATTGAAGATGTCATCATCCTCTTCTCCAGCCAGAAGGTCAATGGAGCCAAAACCAAAGACACCTTGTTCTGGGCTCATCAACACGTTGCTTCCAGTACCTGCACACTTCACATCTGGACGGAATAAACAACAAAATGTACAAACTATAAGCAACACAAGTCTGTTAATCTCCGAGCAGCCAGGGAAACGTAATACTTCCAGCAAACGGTTGACATATTTGATAAACTATACGTATAAATTGTCTTAAGGATGGAAAGCTCTGAAGTACTTGTTTCCTGTCTGTTCTCAATGTTATTTGAGGCTTTATTATTTACATCAAAGCGTAATATTATCAAAGGAATGACAAAAAAAATAAGCTGCACCTGACCACAACATGGATGCAATTGGAGCCTCTCACATAATGCACAAACCACAAGAGTGAGACTCGTTTACTAAAGCTGTTTACAGTGTCAACGGGAATAGCAATGACTCATACTGGGTCCGAATTATAGCACACCAAGTCCTCCACCAATAAAATAAATACCAACTGTCAGCTCACCACATTAATGGCTGCTGAGCAGTTCAATGGGCTCACAATGTTCTTTCTATTTGATGCATCCAGAGTTGGAATTTACTACAAGCAACCAGAAAGACGCAGGTACATTTATACTGTGGTTGGTAAGTGAGTTTACTCCACCAGGCACTTTCGTCATAAGAAAACAATCTTGACGACTGGATATCTCCCAAAGTTAAATGGTAAAATAGTGAATGTGATGAGTACATTTGTTCTCTCCCACAACACCAAATTAAATCAAATATCTGGAGGGCTTGTTGAGGACTTTTTGATGTCTTGCATTCATATAAGTAGAGTATGTTTAAGGTAGTACAACCCATATATAGAACAGGGATTGCAGTGATAGTAGCTGTACTCACTCTCTTTGGTGGGTGTGAGAAAACGCACGATGGGCGAGTAGATGTTTCTGGCTGTTGTATTGCGAGGAGACCCTGGGTCGATCTCTGACAGTATGCGCTCAGGGCGCATGATGGGCCTGATCGGAGTCTTGAATGCCAAATCTAGACCACAAGAAGATGATCATTCAGAAAACACAAAAACAAGAGCAGTGGACAGCGTAAGGAAATTTGTATTCAGGAAAAACAAAATGACAAAATATGTTTAAAAAAAATCCTTGAGAATAACAGAAGGCTGCCAAATATACCAGTTTCTCTGTCATCAACAGCAATGGCTCTCTTCCTTGGCCGGACACGAGGCAGCGGTCTCCTCGTCACCGTGGGAATTTCGTCATCTGAGTGGTGGGAGTCATTATCCAAGGTTTCTTCACCCTACACAGTAAAGAGTAAAAAAGAATTGATAAAAAAAACTGGAACGTATGATTGTCTAGATGTGAACAAAATACCAAACACTACCAAAAATGTTGCCCTAAGAGGTCTGTTATCAAGCACAGCAATGCCAAGTGACGTCCTTCTGTTTTACTACTAGGGCTGTCCTCGACTAAAGAAATTCTTAGTCGACTAACACTTATATGATTTTGTCGATTAATTGATTAGTTGATGTAATCGACAGAGCTGTGCTCTTTGAGAGGTGATTAAGACTAGAAAAGCACAATATAAATGTAGTTAATTAACCATCTGTAAAACTGAGTTTCTCCACAATTAATCCTGCAAAAGCATCACTTTAAATCTTGTGTTTACCAGAAATGTGCCCATAAGTTTCTTGGAAATGAGTAATTAAGCATGAATAAGCATAAAAAATGACTCATCAACTAAAGAAATCTTAGTCGACTAAGACCAAAACGACCGATTAGTCGACTAATCGACTAAGAGGTGGCAGCCCTATTTACTACAGCTGTGGGAATAATGAGGGTGACTCAGGGTTCATACGCATTTTAACCAATACTTTTCCATAACTTTTTGGCAAATTTCCATGACTATGTATTCCTGAAAATGTCAGTCGACATTATACAATAAGAATACAAATCTGTGTTAAAGTTTACCCTCAGAGGTTTAACAATAAAATGAATGACAATTTATGTGGTTCATAGTGGGATTCGTAATATCGCGCCCCAAATAGAACGTTGAGGTTAGGACGACGTGAAATAAATTTATTAATCACATATTATTATGCTGTGTTAAAAAACAAAATCCATGACTTTTCCTAAACTTTCTGGGTCTTTTTATGTTTCCAAAACCTTTCCAGGCCTGGAATTTGCATTTTTCAAATTCCATAACTTCTCCAGGTTTTTTCAAAACGTATGAACCCTGTTGACTCTTATCGTTCAGGTTAAAAAGAATGTGTCAATTGCAATATTATTATCTAAAATAGATCCAAATGTCTGTGTAACTGAAGTGGAAAACAAACACCTAAAATACTATAATAATCTAAGAAGAAGGAATACTACAGTTACTCACTACTACGCTACCTCAATAAGTGTTTTTAGTTGCATGGACTTTGTGCAACATTGTGCATAAAGCCTGAGCAAGTCTGTTTGAAACAGACTAACACCAACATGAATACTACATGATTGTGCCATTATTCAAATGCAAAACAGACACAAAAAGACAAAAGATTTACCTACGACAAATCAGAACCGTTTCAGAGTTGTACAATGTAACTTGTACTGCCTATAAGGTACTGTAATGGTGTAACAGTAGATAAATGCATAGCAAAAAATCATAATATTGGTATCCGTGTATTGCGAGATTATGCATCATTATTTGTTGTTGTTTTGCTCATGCCCACGTTAGCGCCAGGTAATGTTTGCATTATAAAGCAACAGACACTGTGCATCAGCCCTGCACTATATGGTGTAGGGGTGGGGGATGGATTCTTAGATTTATCGTGAAAGAGTATGTCTCGATGCAGAAAAGTCAATAATCTGACATTTAAAACCCGGTTCTCGACATTTTGGTAGTATGTAAAACAGTCTACATGGTTCAGGCTCAAACTCACGGAGCTCTGGAGCAGACCCGTGCGTCGCTTTGTGTCTGTTCTGTATATAAAATGTAAGAATGTAAATGTAATAAATGTGACTGAGGTCTACTAAAAGTCCTGAAAAGTTTGAAAAAAATACAGAAGCCATTGGGTGATTGTCAGACGTTGCTGTCCTGAGTTGGGGGGGGGGGGCAGTCACATTTCGGCAGGTCCCATATAGGCTACCCCTGCCAAAAAAGGACTGCACCCCCATAACTCGTTACTGTAACTTTTTAAATAACATTTTATTTACTCTTGGTTTGGATATCAGGACACATGACCAACATTGCCCTCCAGCGGCGTGCAGTCGTATTTCGGCAGGCAGTCGGTTTTCGGCACAACGTAGCTAACTCTCCATCACGCAGCAGTTTCGGGTGCTCGTAAACCAAGATTGTATTTAAATAACTCCGAAGACAAAACAAGTGGTTAGCTAGTTAACATAGCTAAGTAAAGCAGGGATAAAAAGCGACCTATCGTCCAGAAGCCAGTTTAAGCAGCTAACGTTAGCAACACCGTCTACAGTTTCCCATTATTTTTCCTAGGATGGCGAAGGCATGACCCGCCCTACTCTCTATCTGATTGCTTAGTACTCGTTGCCTTCGTTGGTTAGGTTTAGACAAGAAACGTGGGATTGGTTAGGTTAGGGTAAGAAAGTCAAGGTAAGCCAATCAGGGGCAGAGTAGGGCGGGACTTGACGTCGCTATCCTGGGAAAAAAAAATACTCGCCAACTGTTTGCCGTTTGTTATGAAATCACCAGCTAGCATCAGAATAACGTTAACCGAAACCACGATTACTTATACTAATTATTACTGTATCCGGAAACTAACACGACGTTTATTGGTACCACTAGCATTTGCGAGGCTAGTATAAGGTCACTGACTGAGAAACTAATCGTTGCAAAATGAAATATGTTACCTTGGTTTGTAGAGGGCTTTCGACCCCCGATAAGCGCGTTGTTCTCGGCGTCGCTTTGTTGGCTCGTCGACGTGTGCTCCTCGGCGTCTCCGAGTAACATGTAACGGTTCTTTGAGACCTAAGTCTCATTTTTCTACTTCAAATGGGACTTATTAACATCAACACACAAACTCCACTGTGATGAAGCTATTGCTAATCGCTTTGAGTTTGGGTGCTATGATCTTCTTCTCCCACCCGTTTCAGTAGAGAGTCGGTGTAGCTCCGCCCCGCTCGTCCCCGTGTCTTCTCGAATCATTTCGTGTGTTTAAATCTGCCGGGGTGCGATAGGTTCACTACTGCAGGACACTGTTATTGGGCGGTGCTTCAGAAAGCTCCAGCGTCAACGTGAGACGTGTGCAGGCTGGACTGTGGAATGTGACAAGCAGCGACTGGTCATCATCTAGATACCTTTTTTAAAAATGTAAAACAATTGATGAAGAATATCAAATTGTAATAATAAATGAAATCCCTAGTGGAATCCTCCAACTGATAAAATGCCACTCTGAGAGACAAGAATAGGAACAGAAGTGGCATAAACCACGAACAATGGTTTGGATAAATGAAGTGTCTGGCACAATGTTTGTTTTGCTATAGTCTTTATGGTCTTAATGCTATCTAATAAATAAGGTGTGAAGCAGGGACCAGCGGATGCCATTGTGGTAGTGAAGCCCAAACCAGGTGCTACTTTATGGGGTGCCGTTTGTAAAGCGGCTCACGCTGAAAATAACAGCAACATTTTGTCACATTTAGCTTCAAACAATGTTTAATTTAAAATTTAAAAAACTGGGATGAATTTTTGACGGTCACTTTTTAGCACATTTACAACAATATTTGTCAACTTATAGATATTTTAAATAGCTAAATCTAAATCTAAATGTTAAATCTAAATGTTAAATCTAAATATTAAATCTAAATCTAAATGCTAAATCTAATTGTTAAATCTAAATGATAAATCTAAATGTAAATGTTAAATCTAAATGATAAATCTAAATCTAAATGTTAAATCTAAATATTAAATCTAAATCTAAATGTTAAATCTAAATATTAAATCTAAATCTAAATGTTAAATCTAAATCTAAATCTAAATGTTGAATCTAAATGTTTCGGGTGAAACGAAATATTTAACTAATATGCAAATTCAAAATGCCGGTAACCGGAAGTGCCAAAATAAAAGCTCGAGGAGGTCAGTGTGTGTTTATAGTGTCAAATAACGAATAAAAACCATCTCATCCGGGGAAATGGACTCTTGGACATGGATTATCGTGATAATAACTACCTAAAATAATAAACACGTTTGGAGAAACTGTATTTGAAGAGTAGGCTACTTTGAGTTTTTAGTGTCACTTTTATGAAGGGTGCGGATGGCGAGGGAGCTATAGGATGGCGAGGGAGCTAGCTGGGGATAGGATGGCGAGGGAGCTGGCTGGGGATAGGATGGCGAGGGAGCTGGCTGGGGATAGGATGGCGAGGGAGCTGGCTGAGGATAGGATGGCGAGGGAGGTGGCTGGGGATAGGATGGCGAGGGAGCTGGCTGGGGATAGGATGGTGAGGGGGCTATAGGATGGCGAGGGAGCTGGCTGGGGATAGGATGGCGAGGGAGTTGGCTGGGGATAGGATGGCGAGGGAGCTGGCTGGGGATGGGATGGCGAGGGAGCTATAGGATGGCGAGGGAGCTATAGGATGGTGAGGGAGCTGGCTTTAGATAGGAAGGCGAGGGAGTTGGCTGGGGATAGGATTGCGAGGGAGCTGGCTGGGGATAGGATGGTGAGGTAGCTGGCTGGGGATAGTATTGCGAGGGAGCTGGCTGGGGATAGGATGGCGAGGGAGCTGGCTGGGGATAGGATAGCGAGGGAGCTGGCTGGGGATAGGATGGCGAGGGAGCTAGCTGGGGATAGGATAGCGAGGGAGCTGGCTGGGGATAGGATGGTGAGGGAGCTAGCTGAGGATAGGATGGCGAGGGAGCTGGCTGGGGATAGGATGGCGAGGAAGCTGGCTGGGGATAGTATTTCGAGTTAGCTGGGGATAGGATGCTGGGGAGGTGGCTGGGGATAGGATGGCGAGGGAGCTGGCTGGGGATAGGATGGCGAGGGAGCTGGCTGGGGATAGGATGGCGAGGAAGCTGGCTGGGGATAGTATTTCGAGTTAGCTGGGGATAGGATGCTGGGGAGGTGGCTGGGGATAGGATGGCGAGGGAGCTGGCTGGGGATAGGATGGCGAGGGAGGTGGCTGGGGATAGGATGGCGAGGGAGGTGGCTGGGGATAGGATGGCGAGGGAGCTGGCTGGGGATAGGATGGTGAGGGAGCTAATGGATGGCGAGGGAGCTAGCTGGGGATAGGATGGTGAGGTAGCTGGCGGGGGATAGTATTGCGAGGGAGCTGGCTGGGGATAGGATGGCGAGGGAGCTGGCTGGGGAAAGGATGGCAAGAGAGCTGGCTGGGGATAGGAAGGCGAGGGAGATATAGGATGGCGAGTGAGCTGGCTCAGGAGCCATAGGATGGCAAGGGAGCTAGCTGGGGATAGGATGTCGAGGGAGCTGGCTGGTTATAGGATGCCGAGGGAGCTGGCTGGGGATAGGATGGTGAGGGAGCTATAGGATGGCGAGGGAGCTAGCTGGGGATAGGATGGCGAGGCAGTTGGCTGTGGATAGGATGGTGAGGGAGCTGGCTGGGGATAGGATGGCGAGGGAGCTGGCTGGGGATAGGATGGCGAGGTAGCTGGCTGGGGATAGGATGGCGAGGGAGCTATAGGATGGCGAGGGAGCTTGTTGGGGATAGGATGCCGAGGGAGCTGGCTGGGGATAGGATGGCGAGTTAGCTGGCTGGGGATAGGATGGCGAGGGAGCTGGCTGTGGATAGGATGGCGAGGGAGCTATAGGATGGCGAGGGAGCTGGCTGGGGATAGGATGGTGAGGGAGCTATAGGATGGCGAGGGAGCTGGCTGGGGATAGGATGGCGAGGTAGCTGGCTGGATATAGGATGGCGAGGGAGCTATAGGGTGGCGAGGGAGCTAGCTGGGGATAAGATGGCAAGGGAGCTATAGGATGCGAGGGAGATGGCTGGGGATAGGATGACGAGGGAGCTATAGGGTGGCGAGGGAGCTGGCTGGGGATAGGTTGGCGAGGGAGCTATACGATGGCGAGGGAGCTAGCTGGGGATAGGATGGCGAGGGAGCTGGCTGGGGATAGGATGGCGAGGGAGGTGGCTGGGGATAGGATGGTGAGGGAGCTGGCTGGGCATAGGATGGTGAGGGAGCTATAGGATGGCGAGGGAGCTGGCTGGAGATAGGATGGAGAGGGAGTTTGCTGGGGATAGGATGGCGAGGGAGCTGGCTGGGGATAGGATGGCGAGGGAGCTGGCTGGGGATAGGATAGCGAGTTAGCTGGGGATAGGATGCTGGGGAGGTGGCTGGGGATAGGATGGCGAGGGAGCTGGCTGGGGATAGGATGGTGAGGGAGCTATAGGATGGCGAGGGAGCTGGCTGGGGATAGGATGGCGAGGGAGTTGGCTGGGGATAGGATGGCGAGGGAGCTGGCTGGGGATGGGATGGCGAGGGAGCTATAGGATGGCGAAGAAGCTATAGGATGGCGAGGGAGCTGGCTTTAGATAGGAAGGCGAGGGAGTTGGCTGGGGATAGGATTGCGAGGGAGCTGGCTGGGGATAGGATGGCGAGGGAGCTATAGGTTGGCGAGGGAGCTAGCTGGGGATAGAATGGCGAGGGAGCTATAGGATGGCGAGGGAGCTGGCTGGGGATAGGATGGTGAGGGAGCTATAGGATGGCGAGGGAGCTGGCTGGGGATAGGATGGTGAGGGAGCTATAGGATGGCGAGGGAACTGTCTGGGGATAGGATGGCGAGGGAGCTGGCTGGGGATAGGATGGCGAGGTAGCTGGCTGGAGATAGGATGGCGAGGGAGCTATAGGTTGGCGAGGGAGCTAGCTGGGGATAGAATGGCGAGGGAGCTATAGGATGGCGAGGGAGCTGGCTGCGGATAGGATGGCGAGGGAGTTGGCTGGGCATAGGATGGCGAGGGAGCTGGCTGGGGATAGGATGGTGAGGGAGATATAGGATGGCGAGGGAACTGGCTGGGGATAGGATTGCGAGGGAGCTGGCTGGGGATAGGTTGGCAAGGGAGCTGGCTGGGGATAGGATGGCGAGGGAGTTGGCTGGGGATAGGATGGCGAGGGAGCTGGCTGGGGATAGGATGGCGAGGGAGCTGGCTGGGGATAGGATGGCGAGGGAGCTGGCTGGGGAAAGGATGGCGAGGGAGCTGGCTGGGGATAGGATGGCGAGGGAGCTATAGGATAGCGAGGGAGCTGGCTGGGGATAGGATGACGAGGGAGCTGGCTGGGGAAAGGATGGCGAGGGAGCTGGCTTGGGATAGGATTGTGAGGGAGCTATAGGATGGCGAGGGAGCTGGCTGGGGATAGGATGGCGAGGGAGCTATACGATGGCGAGGGAGCTAGCTGGGGATAGGATGGCGAGGGAGCTGGCTGGGGATAGGATGGCGAGGGAGGTGGCTGGGGATAGGATGGCGAGGGAGCTGGCTTTAGATAGGATGGCGAGGGAGTTGGCTGGGGATAGGATGGCAAGGGAGCTATAGAATGGCGAGGGAGCTAACTGGGGATAGGATGGCGAGGTAGCTGGCTGGAGAAAGGATGATGAGGGAGCTATAGGATGACGAGGGAGCTAGCTGGGGATAGGATGGTGAGGTAGCTGGCTGGGGATAGTATTGCGAGGGAGCTGGCTGGGGATAGGATGGCGAGGGAGCTGGCTGGGGATAGGATAGCGAGGGAGCTGGCTGGGGATAGGATGGCGAGGGAGGTGGCTGGGGATAGGATGGCGAGGGAGGTGGCTGGGGATAGGATGGCGAGGGAGCTGGCTGGGGATAGGATGGTGAGGGAGCTAATGGATGGCGAGGGAGCTAGCTGGGGATAGGATGGTGAGGTAGCTGGCGGGGGATAGTATTGCGAGGGAGCTGGCTGGGGATAGGATGGCGAGGGAGCTGGCTGGGGAAAGGATGGCAAGAGAGCTGGCTGGGGATAGGAAGGCGAGGGAGATATAGGATGGCGAGTGAGCTGGCTCAGGAGCCATAGGATGGCAAGGGAGCTAGCTGGGGATAGGATGTTGAGGGAGCTGGCTGGTTATAGGATGCCGAGGGAGCTGGCTGGGGATAGGATGGTGAGGGAGCTATAGGATGGCGAGGGAGCTAGCTGGGGATAGGATGGCGAGGCAGTTGGCTGTGGATAGGATGGTGAGGGAGCTGGCTGGGGATAGGATGGCGAGGGAGCTGGCTGGGGATAGGATGGCGAGGGAGCTATAGGATGGCGAGGGAGCTTGTTGGGGATAGGATGCCGAGGGAGCTGGCTGTGGATAGGATGGCGAGGGAGCTATAGGATGGCGAGGGAGCTGGCTGGGGATAGGATGGTGAGGGAGCTATAGGATGGCGAGGGAGCTAGCTGGGGATAAGATGGCAAGGGAGCTATAGGATGCGAGGGAGATGGCTGGGGATAGGATGACGAGGGAGCTATAGGGTGGCGAGGGAGCTGGCTGGGGATAGGTTGGCGAGGGAGCTATACGATGGCGAGGGAGCTAGCTGGGGATAGGATGGCGAGGGAGCTGGCTGGGGATAGGATGGCGAGGGAGGTGGCTGGGGATAGGATGGTGAGGGAGCTGGCTGGGCATAGGATGGTGAGGGAGCTATAGGATGGCGAGGGAGCTGGCTGGAGATAGGATGGAGAGGGAGTTTGCTGGGGATAGGATGGCGAGGGAGCTGGCTGGGGATAGGATGGCGAGGGAGCTGGCTGGGGATAGGATGGCGAGGGAGGTGGCTGGGGATAGGATGGCGAGGGAGCTGGCTGGGGATAGGATGTCGAGGTAGCTATAGGATGGCGAGAGAGCTAACTGCGGATAGGATGGCGAGGGAGCTATATGATGGCGAGGGAGCTGGCTGGGGATAGGATGATGAGGGAGCTGGCTGGGGAAAGGATGGCGAGGGAGCTTTAGAATGGCGAGGGAGCTGGCTGGGGATAGGATGATGAGGTTGCTATAGGTTGGCGAGGGAGCTAGCTGCGGATATGATGGCGAGGGAGTTGGCTGGGGAAAGGATGGCGAGAGAGCTGGCTGGGGATAGGATGGTGAGGGAGCTATAGGATGGCGAGGGAGCTGGCTGGGGATAGGATGATGAGGGAGCAATAGGATGGCGAGGGAGCTAGCTGGGAATAGGATGGTGAGGTAGTTGGCTGGGGATAGTATTGCGAGGGAGCTGGCTGGGGATAGGATGGCGAGGGAGCTGGCTGGGGATAGGATGGCGAGGGAGGTGGCTGGGGATAGGATGGCGAGGGAGGGGGCTGGGAATAGGATGGCGAGGGAGCTGGCTGGGGATAGGATGGTGAGGGAGCTATAGGATGGCGAGGGAGCTGGCTGTGGATAGGATGGCGAGGGAGCTATAGGATGCGAGGGAGATGGCTGGGGATAGGATGGCGAGGGAGGTGGCTGGGGATAGGATGGCGAGGGAGCTGGCTGGGGATAGGATGGAGAGGGAATTGGCTGGGGATAGGATGGCGAGGGAGGGGGCTGGGGATAGGTTGGCAAGGGAGCTGGCTGGGGATAGCGAGGGATGGCGAGGGAGCTATAGGATGCGAGGGAGATGGCTGGGGATAGGATGGCAAGGGAGCTGGCTGGGGATAGGATGGCGAAGGAGGTGGCTGGGGATAGGATGGCGAGGTAGCTATAGGATGGCGAGAGAGCTAGCTGGGGATAGGATGGCGAGGGAGTTATAGGTTGGCGAGGGAGCTAGCTGGGGATATGATGGCGAGGGAGTTGGCTGGGGAAATCATGGCGAGAGAGCTGGCTGGGGATAGGATGGTGAGGGAGCTATAGGATGGCGAGGGAGCTGGCTGGGGATAGGATGGCGAGGGAGCTGGCTGGGGATAGGATGATGAGGGAGGTTGCTGGGGATAGGATGGCGAGGGAGCTATAGGATGGCGAGGGAGCTGGCTGGGGAGAGAATGATGAGGGAGCTATAGGATGGCGAGGGAGCTAGAGGGAGCTGGCTGGGGATAGGATGGCGAGGGAGCTATAGGATGCGAGGCAGATGGCTAGGGATAGGATGGCGAGGAAGCTATAGGATGGCGAGGGAGCTTGCTGGGGATAGGATGGCGAGGGAGCTGGCTGAGGGTAGGATGGTGAGGGAGCTGGCTGGGGATAGGATGGCGAGGGAGGTGGCTGAGGATAGGATGGAGAGGGAGCTGGCTGGGGATAGGATGGCGAGGGAGGTGGCTGGGGATAGGATGGTGAGGGAGCTATAGGATGGCGAGGGAGGTGGCTGGGGATAGGATGGCGAGGGAGCTGGCTGGGGATAGGATGGTGAGGGAGCTATAGGATGGTGAGGGAGCTTGCTGGGGATAGGAAGATGAGGGAGCAATAGGATGGCGAGGGAGCTAGCTGGGAATAGGATGGTGAGGTAGTTGGCTGGGGATAGTATTGCGAGGGAGCTGGCTGGGGATAGGATGGCGAGGGAGCTGGCTGGGGATAGGATGGCGAGGGAGGTGGCTGGGGATAGGATGGCGAGGGAGGGGGCTGGGAATAGGATGGCGAGGGAGCTGGCTTGGGATCGGATGGTGAGGGACCTATTGGATGGCGAGGGAGCTGGCTGGGGATAGGATGGCGAGGGAGCTATAGGATGCGAGGGAGATGGCTGGGGATAGGATGGCAAGGGAGCTGGCTGGGGATAGGATGGCGAGGGAGGTGGCTGGGGATAGGATGGCGAGGTAGCTATAGGATGGCGATAGAGCTAGCTGGGGATAGGATGGCGAGGGAGTTATAGGTTGGCGAGGGAGCTGGCTGGGGATAGGATGGCGAGGGAGCTGGCTGGGGAAAGGATGGCGAGGGAGCTGGCTGGGGATAGGATGGCGAGGGAGCTATAGGATAGCGAGGGAGCTGGCTGGGGATAGGATGACGAGGGAGCTGGCTGGGGAAAGGATGGCGAGGGAGCTGGCTTGGGATAGGATTGTGAGGGAGCTATAGGATGGCGAGGGAGCTGGCTGGGGATAGGATGGCGAGGGAGCTATACGATGGCGAGGGAGCTAGCTGGGGATAGGATGGCGAGGGAGCTGGCTGGGGATAGGATGGCGAGGGAGGTGGCTGGGGATAGGATGGCGAGGGAGCTGGCTTTAGATAGGATGGCGAGGGAGTTGGCTGGGGATAGGATGGCAAGGGAGCTATAGAATGGCGAGGGAGCTAACTGGGGATAGGATGGCGAGGTAGCTGGCTGGAGAAAGGATGATGAGGGAGCTATAGGATGACGAGGGAGCTAGCTGAGGATAGGATGGTGAGGTAGCTGGCTGGGGATAGTATTGCGAGGGAGCTGGCTGGGGATAGGATGGCGAGGGAGCTGGCTGGGGATAGGATAGCGAGGGAGCTGGCTGGGGATAGGATGGCGAGGGAGGTGGCTGGGGATAGGATGGCGAGGGAGGTGGCTGGGGATAGGATGGCGAGGGAGCTGGCTGGGGATAGGATGGTGAGGGAGCTAATGGATGGCGAGGGAGCTAGCTGGGGATAGGATGGTGAGGTAGCTGGCGGGGGATAGTATTGCGAGGGAGCTGGCTGGGGATAGGATGGCGAGGGAGCTGGCTGGGGAAAGGATGGCAAGAGAGCTGGCTGGGGATAGGAAGGCGAGGGAGATATAGGATGGCGAGTGAGCTGGCTCAGGAGCCATAGGATGGCAAGGGAGCTAGCTGGGGATAGGATGTTGAGGGAGCTGGCTGGTTATAGGATGCCGAGGGAGCTGGCTGGGGATAGGATGGTGAGGGAGCTATAGGATGGCGAGGGAGCTAGCTGGGGATAGGATGGCGAGGCAGTTGGCTGTGGATAGGATGGTGAGGGAGCTGGCTGGGGATAGGATGGCGAGGGAGCTGGCTGGGGATAGGATGGCGAGGGAGCTATAGGATGGCGAGGGAGCTTGTTGGGGATAGGATGCCGAGGGAGCTGGCTGTGGATAGGATGGCGAGGGAGCTATAGGATGGCGAGGGAGCTGGCTGGGGATAGGATGGTGAGGGAGCTATAGGATGGCGAGGGAGCTAGCTGGGGATAAGATGGCAAGGGAGCTATAGGATGCGAGGGAGATGGCTGGGGATAGGATGACGAGGGAGCTATAGGGTGGCGAGGGAGCTGGCTGGGGATAGGTTGGCGAGGGAGCTATACGATGGCGAGGGAGCTAGCTGGGGATAGGATGGCGAGGGAGCTGGCTGGGGATAGGATGGCGAGGGAGGTGGCTGGGGATAGGATGGTGAGGGAGCTGGCTGGGCATAGGATGGTGAGGGAGCTATAGGATGGCGAGGGAGCTGGCTGGAGATAGGATGGAGAGGGAGTTTGCTGGGGATAGGATGGCGAGGGAGCTGGCTGGGGATAGGATGGCGAGGGAGCTTGCTGGGGATAGGATGATGAGGGAGGTTGCTGGGGATAGGATGGCGAGGGAGCTATAGGATGGCGAGGGAGCTGGCTGGGGATAGGATGATGAGGGAGCAATAGGATGGCGAGGGAGCTAGCTGGGAATAGGATGGTGAGGTAGTTGGCTGGGGATAGTATTGCGAGGGAGCTGGCTGGGGATAGGATGGCGAGGGAGCTGGCTGGGGATAGGATGGCGAGGGAGGTGGCTGGGGATAGGATGGCGAGGGAGGGGGCTGGGAATAGGATGGCGAGGGAGCTGGCTGGGGATAGGATGGTGAGGGAGCTATAGGATGGCGAGGGAGCTGGCTGGGGATAGGATGGCGAGGGAGCTATAGGATGCGAGGGAGATGGCTGGGGATAGGATGGCGAGGGAGGTGGCTGGGGATAGGATGGCGAGGGAGCTGGCTGGGGATAGGATGGAGAGGGAATTGGCTGGGGATAGGATGGCGAGGGAGCTGGCTGGGGATAGGTTGGCAAGGGAGCTGGCTGGGGATAGCGAGGGATGGCGAGGGAGCTATAGGATGCGAGGGAGATGGCTGGGGATAGGATGGCAAGGGAGCTGGCTGGGGATAGGATGGCGAAGGAGGTGGCTGGGGATAGGATGGCGAGGTAGCTATAGGATGGCGAGAGAGCTAGCTGGGGATAGGATGGCGAGGGAGTTATAGGTTGGCGAGGGAGCTAGCTGGGGATATGATGGCGAGGGAGTTGGCTGGGGAAATCATGGCGAGAGAGCTGGCTGGGGATAGGATGGTGAGGGAGCTATAGGATGGCGAGGGAGCTGGCTGGGGATAGGATGGCGAGGGAGCTGGCTGGGGATAGGATGATGAGGGAGGTTGCTGGGGATAGGATGGCGAGGGAGCTATAGGATGGCGAGGGAGCTGGCTGGGGAGAGAATGATGAGGGAGCTATAGGATGGCGAGGGAGCTAGAGGGAGCTGGCTGGGGATAGGATGGCGAGGGAGCTATAGGATGCGAGGCAGATGGCTAGGGATAGGATGGCGAGGAAGCTATAGGATGGCGAGGGAGCTTGCTGGGGATAGGATGGCGAGGGAGCTGGCTGAGGATAGGATGGTGAGGGAGCTGGCTGGGGATAGGATGGCGAGGGAGGTGGCTGAGGATAGGATGGAGAGGGAGCTGGCTGGGGATAGGATGGCGAGGGAGGTGGCTGGGGATAGGATGGTGAGGGAGCTATAGGATGGCGAGGGAGGTGGCTGGGGATAGGATGGCGAGGGAGCTGGCTGGGGATAGGATGGTGAGGGAGCTATAGGATGGTGAGGGAGCTTGCTGGGGATAGGAAGATGAGGGAGCAATAGGATGGCGAGGGAGCTAGCTGGGAATAGGATGGTGAGGTAGTTGGCTGGGGATAGTATTGCGAGGGAGCTGGCTGGGGATAGGATGGCGAGGGAGCTGGCTGGGGATAGGATGGCGAGGGAGGTGGCTGGGGATAGGATGGCGAGGGAGGGGGCTGGGAATAGGATGGCGAGGGAGCTGGCTTGGGATCGGATGGTGAGGGACCTATAGGATGGCGAGGGAGCTGGCTGGGGATAGGATGGCGAGGGAGCTATAGGATGCGAGGGAGATGGCTGGGGATAGGATGGCGAGGGAGGTGGCTGGGGATAGGATGGCGAGGGAGCTGGCTGGGGATAGGATGGAGAGGGAATTGGCTGGGGATAGGATGGCAAGGGAGCTGGCTGGGGATAGGTTGGCAAGGGAGCTGGCTGGGGATAGGATGGCGAGGGAGCTATAGGATGCGAGGGAGATGGCTGGGGATAGGATGGCAAGGGAGCTGGCTGGGGATAGGATGGCGAGGGAGGTGGCTGGGGATAGGATGGCGAGGTAGCTATAGGATGGCGATAGAGCTAGCTGGGGATAGGATGGCGAGGGAGTTATAGGTTGGCGAGGGAGCTAGCTGGGGATATGATGGCGAGGGAGTTGGCTGGGGAAATCATGGCGAGAGAGCTGGCTGGGGATAAGATGGTGAGGGAGCTATAGGATGGCGAGGGAGCTGGCTGGGGATAGGATGGCGAGGGAGCTGGCTGGGGATAGGATGATGAGGGAGGTTGCTGGGGATAGGATGGCGAGGGAGCTATAGGATGGCGAGGGAGCTGGCTGGGGAGAGAATGATGAGTGAGCTATAGGATGGCGAGGGAGCTAGAGGGAGCTGGCTGGGGATAGGATGGCGAGGGAGCTATATGTTGGCGAGGGAGCTAGCTGGGGATAAGATGGCGAGGGAGCTATAGGTTGGCGAGGGAGCGGGCTGGGGATAGGATGGCGAGGGAGCTGGCTGGGGATAGGATGGTGCGGGAGCTGGCTGGTTATAGGATGCCGAGGGAGCTGGCTGGGGATAGGATGGCGAGGGAGCTATAGGATGCGAAGGAGATGGCTGGGGATAGGATGGAGAGGGAGCTATAGGATGGCGAGGGAGCTGGCTGGGGATAGGATGGCGAGGGAGCTGGCTGAGGATAGGATTGCCAAGGAGCTGGCTGGGGATAGGATGGCGAGGGAGCTGGCTGGGGATAGGATGGCGAGGGAGCTGGCTGGGGATAGGATGGCGAGGGAGCTGGCTGGGGAAAGGATGGCGAGGGAGCTATAGGATGCGAGGGAGATGGCTGGGGATAGTATGACGAGGGAGCTATAGCATGGCGAGGGAGCTGGCTGGGGATAGGATGGCGAGGTAGCTGGCTGGATATAGGATGGCGAGGGAGCTATATGTTGGCGAGGGAGCTAGCTGGGGATAAGATGGCGAGGGAGCTATAGGTTGGCGAGGGAGCTGGCTGGGGATAGGATGGCGAGGGAGCTGGCTGAGGATAGGATTGCCAAGGAGCTGGCTGGGGATAGGATGGCGAGGGAGCTATATGATGGCGAGGGAGCTATAGGATGCGAGGGAGATGGCTGGGGATAGGATGGCGAGGTAGCTATAGGATGGCGAGGGAGCTGGCTGTGGATAGGATGGCGAGGGAGCTGGCTGGGGATAGGATGGCGAGGGAGCTGGCTGTGGATAGGATGGCGAGGGAGATGGCTGGGGATAGGATGGCGAGGGAGCTATAGGATGGCGAGGGAGCTATAGGATGCGAGGCAGATGGCTAGGGATAGGATGGTGAGGAAGCTATAGGATGGCGAGGGAGCTGGCTGGGGATAGGATGGCGAGGGAGCTGGCTGAGGATAGGATGGTGAGGGAGCTGGCTGGGGATAGGATGGCGAGGGAGGTGGCTGAGGATAGGATGGAGAGGGAGCTGGCTGGGGATAGGATGGCGAGGGAGGTGGCTGGGGATAGGATGGTGAGGGAGCTGGCTGGTTATAGGATGCCGAGGGAGCTGGCTGGGGATAGGATGGCGAGGGAGCTATAGGATGCGAGGGAGATGGCTGGGGATAGGATGGAGAGGGAGCTATAGGATGGCGAGGGACCTGGCTGGGGATAGGATGGCGAGGGAGCTGGCTGAGGATAGGATTGCCAAGGAGCTGGCTGGGGATAGGATGGCGAGGGAGCTGGCTGGGGATAGGATGGTGAGGGAGCTGGCTGGGGATAGGATGGCGAGGGAGCTGGCTGGGGAAAGGATGGCGAGGGAGCTATAGGATGCGAGGGAGCTGGCTGGGGATAGGATGGCGAGGTAGCTGGCTGGATATAGGATGGCGAGGGAGCTATATGTTGGCGAGGGAGCTAGCTGGGGATAAGATGGCGAGGGAGCTATAGGTTGGCGAGGGAGCTGGCTGGGGATAGGATGGCGAGGGAGCTGGCTGAGGATAGGATTGCCAAGGAGCTGGCTGGGGATAGGATGGCGAGGGAGCTGGCTGGGGATAGGATGGCGAGGGAGCTGTAGGATGCGAGGGAGATGGCTGGGGATAGGATGGCGAGGGAGCTATAGGATGGCAAGGGAGCTGGCTGGGGATAGGATGGCGAGGGAGCTGGCTGGGGATAGGATGGTGCGGGAGCTGGCTGGTTATAGGATGCCGAGGGAGCTGGCTGGGGATAGGATGGCGAGGGAGCTATAGGATGCGAGGGAGATGGCTGGGGATAGGATGGCGAGGGAGCTAAAGGATGGCAAGTGAGCTGGCTGGGGATAGGATGGCGAGGGAGCTGGCTGGGGATAGGATGGCGAGGGAGCTGGCTGGGGATAGGATGATGAGGGAGGTTTCTGGGGATAGGATGGCGAGGGAGCTGGCTGGAGATAGGATGGCGAGGAAGCTGGCTGGGGATAGTATTTCGAGTTAGCTGGGGATAGGATGCTGGGGAGGTGGCTGGGGATAGGATGGCGAGGGAGCTGGCTGGGGATAGGATGGCGAGGAAGCTGGCTGGGGATAGTATTTCGAGTTAGCTGGGGATAGGATGCTGGGGAGGTGGCTGGGGATAGGATGGCGAGGGAGCTGGCTGGGGATAGGATGGCGAGGGAGCTGGCTGGGGATAGGATGGCGAGGAAGCTGGCTGGGGATAGTATTTCGAGTTAGCTGGGGATAGGATGCTGGGGAGGTGGCTGGGGATAGGATGGCGAGGGAGCTGGCTGGGGATAGGATGGCGAGGGAGGTGGCTGGGGATAGGATGGCGAGGGAGGTGGCTGGGCATAGGATGGCGAGGGAGCTGGCTGGGGATAGGATGGTGAGGGAGCTAATGGATGGCGAGGGAGCTAGCTGGGGATAGGATGGTGAGGTAGCTGGCGGGGGATAGTATTGCGAGGGAGCTGGCTGGGGATAGGATGGCGAGGGAGCTGGCTGGGGAAAGGATGGCAAGAGAGCTGGCTGGGGATAGGAAGGCGAGGGAGATATAGGATGGCGAGTGAGCTGGCTCAGGAGCCATAGGATGGCAAGGGAGCTAGCTGGGGATAGGATGTCGAGGGAGCTGGCTGGTTATAGGATGCCGAGGGAGCTGGCTGGGGATAGGATGGTGAGGGAGCTATAGGATGGCGAGGGAGCTAGCTGGGGATAGGATGGCGAGGCAGTTGGCTGTGGATAGGATGGTGAGGGAGCTGGCTGGGGATAGGATGGCGAGGGAGCTGGCTGGGGATGGGATGGCGAGGTAGCTGGCTGGGGATAGGATGGCGAGGGAGCTATAGGATGGCGAGGGAGCTTGTTGGGGATAGGATGCCGAGGGAGCTGGCTGGGGATAGGATGGCGAGTTAGCTGGCTGGGGATAGGATGGCGAGGGAGCTGGCTGTGGATAGGATGGCGAGGGAGCTATAGGATGGCGAGGGAGCTGGCTGGGGATAGGATGGTGAGGGAGCTATAGGATGGCGAGGGAGCTAGCTGGGGATAAGATGGCAAGGGAGCTATAGGATGCGAGGGAGATGGCTGGGGATAGGATGACGAGGGAGCTATAGGGTGGCGAGGGAGCTGGCTGGGGATAGGTTGGCGAGGGAGCTATACGATGGCGAGGGAGCTAGCTGGGGATAGGATGGCGAGGGAGCTGGCTGGGGATAGGATGGCGAGGGAGGTGGCTGGGGATAGGATGGTGAGGGAGCTGGCTGGGCATAGGATGGTGAGGGAGCTATAGGATGGCGAGGGAGCTGGCTGGAGATAGGATGGAGAGGGAGTTTGCTGGGGATAGGATGGCGAGGGAGCTGGCTGGGGATAGGATGGCGAGGGAGCTGGCTGGGGATAGGATAGCGAGTTAGCTGGGGATAGGATGCTGGGGAGGTGGCTGGGGATAGGATGGCGAGGGAGCTGGCTGGGGATAGGATGATGAGGTTGCTATAGGTTGGCGAGGGAGCTAGCTGCGGATATGATGGCGAGGGAGTTGGCTGGGGAAAGGATGGCGAGAGAGCTGGCTGGGGATAGGATGGTGAGGGAGCTATAGGATGGCGAGGGAGCTGGCTGGGGATAGGATGGCGAGGGAGCTGGCTGGGGATAGGATGATGAGGGAGGTTGCTGGGGATAGGATGGCGAGGGAGCTATAGGATGGCGAGGGAGCTGGCTGGGGATAGGCTGATGAGGGAGCAATAGGATGGCGAGGGAGCTAGCTGGGAATAGGATGGTGAGGTAGTTGGCTGGGGATAGTATTGCGAGGGAGCTGGCTGGGGATAGGATGGCGAGGGAGCTGGCTGGGGATAGGATGGCGAGGGAGGTGGCTGGGGATAGGATGGCGAGGGAGGGGGCTGGGAATAGGATGGCGAGGGAGCTGGCTGGGGATAGGATGGTGAGGGAGCTATAGGATGGCGAGGGAGCTGGCTGTGGATAGGATGGCGAGGGAGCTATAGGATGCGAGGGAGCTGGCTGGGGATAGGATGATGAGGGAGCAATAGGATGGCGAGGGAGCTAGCTGGGAATAGGATGGTGAGGTAGTTGGCTGGGGATAGTATTGCGAGGGAGCTGGCTGGGGATAGGATGGCGAGGGAGCTGGCTGGGAATAGGATGGTGAGGTAGTTGGCTGGGGATAGTATTTCGAGTTAGCTGGGGATAGGATGCTGGGGAGGTGGCTGGGAATAGGATGGCGAGGGAGCTGGCTGGGGATAGGATGATGAGGGAGGTTTCTGGGGATAGGATGGCGAGGGAGCTGGCTGGAGATAGGATGGCGAGGAAGCTGGCTGGGGATAGTATTTCGAGTTAGCTGGGGATAGGATGCTGGGGAGGTGGCTGGGGATAGGATGGCGAGGGAGCTGGCTGGGGATAGGATGGCGAGGGAGCTGGCTGGGGATAGGATGGCGAGGAAGCTGGCTGGGGATAGTATTTCGAGTTAGCTGGGGATAGGATGCTGGGGAGGTGGCTGGGGATAGGATGGCGAGGGAGCTGGCTGGGGATAGGATGGCGAGGGAGGTGGCTGGGGATAGGATGGCGAGGGAGGTGGCTGGGGATAGGATGGCGAGGGAGCTGGCTGGGGATAGGATGGTGAGGGAGCTAATGGATGGCGAGGGAGCTAGCTGGGGATAGGATGGTGAGGTAGCTGGCGGGGGATAGTATTGCGAGGGAGCTGGCTGGGGATAGGATGGCGAGGGAGCTGGCTGGGGAAAGGATGGCAAGAGAGCTGGCTGGGGATAGGAAGGCGAGGGAGATATAGGATGGCGAGTGAGCTGGCTCAGGAGCCATAGGATGGCAAGGGAGCTAGCTGGGGATAGGATGTCGAGGGAGCTGGCTGGTTATAGGATGCCGAGGGAGCTGGCTGGGGATAGGATGGTGAGGGAGCTATAGGATGGCGAGGGAGCTAGCTGGGGATAGGATGGCGAGGCAGTTGGCTGTGGATAGGATGGTGAGGGAGCTGGCTGGGGATAGGATGGCGAGGGAGCTGGCTGGGGATAGGATGGCGAGGTAGCTGGCTGGGGATAGGATGGCGAGGGAGCTATAGGATGGCGAGGGAGCTTGTTGGGGATAGGATGCCGAGGGAGCTGGCTGGGGATAGGATGGCGAGTTAGCTGGCTGGGGATAGGATGGCGAGGGAGCTGGCTGTGGATAGGATGGCGAGGGAGCCATAGGATGGCGAGGGAGCTGGCTGGGGATAGGATGGTGAGTGAGCTATAGGATGGCGAGGGAGCTAGCTGGGGATAAGATGGCAAGGGAGCTATAGGATGCGAGGGAGATGGCTGGGGATAGGATGACGAGGGAGCTATAGGGTGGCGAGGGAGCTGGCTGGGGATAGGTTGGCGAGGGAGCTATACGATGGCGAGGGAGCTAGCTGGGGATAGGATGGCGAGGGAGCTGGCTGGGGATAGGATGGCGAGGGAGGTGGCTGGGCATAGGATGGTGAGGGAGCTATAGGATGGCGAGGGAGCTGGCTGGAGATAGGATGGAGAGGGAGTTTGCTGGGGATAGGATGGCGAGGGAGCTGGCTGGGGATAGGATGGCGAGGGAGCTGGCTGGGGATAGGATAGCGAGTTAGCTGGGGATAGGATGCTGGGGAGGTGGCTGGGGATAGGATGGTGAGGGAGCTATAGGATGGCGAGGGAGCTGGCTGGGGATAGGATGGCGAGGGAGCTGGCTGGGGAGAGAATGATGAGGGAGCTATAGGATGGCGAGGGAGCTAGAGGGAGCTGGCTGGGGATAGGATGGCGAGGGAGCTATAGGATGCGAGGCAGATGGCTGGGGATAGGATGGCAAGGGAGCTGGCTGGGGATAGGATGGCGAAGGAGGTGGCTGGGGATAGGATGGCGAGGTAGCTATAGGATGGCGAGAGAGCTAGCTGGGGATAGGATGGCGAGGGAGTTATAGGTTGGCGAGGGAGCTAGCTGGGGATATGATGGCGAGGGAGTTGGCTGGGGAAATCATGGCGAGAGAGCTGGCTGGGGATAGGATGGTGAGGGAGCTATAGGATGGCGAGGGAGCTGGGTGGGGATAGGATGGCGAGGGAGCTGGCTGGGGAGAGAATGATGAGGGAGCTATAGGATGGCGAGGGAGCTAGAGGGAGCTGGCTGGGGATAGGATGGCGAGGGAGCTATAGGATGCGAGGCAGATGGCTAGGGATAGGATGGCGAGGAAGCTATAGGATGGCGAGGGAGCTTGCTGGGGATAGGATGGCGAGGGAGCTGGCTGAGGATAGGATGGTGAGGGAGCTGGCTGGGGATAGGATGGCGAGGGAGGTGGCTGAGGATAGGATGGAGAGGGAGCTGGCTGGGGATAGGATGGCGAGGGAGGTGGCTGGGGATAGGATGGTGAGGGAGCTATAGGATGGCGAGGGAGGTGGCTGGGGATAGGAAGATGAGGGAGCAATAGGATGGCGAGGGAGCTAGCTGGGAATAGGATGGTGAGGTAGTTGGCTGGGGATAGTATTGCGAGGGAGCTGGCTGGGGATAGGATGGCGAGGGAGCTGGCTGGGGATAGGATGGCGAGGGAGGTGGCTGGGTATAGGATGGCGAGGGAGGGGGCTGGGAATAGGATGGCGAGGGAGATGGCTTGGGATCGGATGGTGAGGGACCTATAGGATGGCGAGGGAGCTGGCTGGGGATAGGATGGCGAGGGAGCTATAGGATGCGAGGGAGATGGCTGGGGATAGGATGGCGAGGGAGGTGGCTGGGGATAGGATGGCGAGGGAGCTGGCTGGGGATAGGATGGAGAGGGAATTGGCTGGGGATAGGATGGCGAGGGAGCTGGCTGGGGATAGGTTGGCAAGGGAGCTGGCTGGGGATAGGATGGCGAGGGAGCTATAGGATGCGAGGGAGATGGCTGGGGATAGGATGGCAAGGGAGCTGGCTGGGGATAGGATGGCGAGGGAGGTGGCTGGGGATAGGATGGCGAGGTAGCTATAGGATGGCGATAGAGCTAGCTGGGGATAGGATGGCGAGGGAGTTATAGGTTGGCGAGGGAGCTAGCTGGGGATATGATGGCGAGGGAGTTGGCTGGGGAAATCATGGCGAGAGAGCTGGCTGGGGATAGGATGGCGAGGGAGCTGGCTGGGGATAGGATAGCGAGTTAGCTGGGGATAGGATGCTGGGGAGGTGGCTGGGGATAGGATGGTGAGGGAGCTATAGGATGGCGAGGGAGCTGGCTGGGGATAGGATGGCGAGGGAGCTGGCTGGGGAGAGAATGATGAGGGAGCTATAGGATGGCGAGGGAGCTAGAGGGAGCTGGCTGGGGATAGGATGGCGAGGGAGCTATAGGATGCGAGGCAGATGGCTGGGGATAGGATGGCAAGGGAGCTGGCTGGGGATAGGATGGCGAAGGAGGTGGCTGGGGATAGGATGGCGAGGTAGCTATAGGATGGCGAGAGAGCTAGCTGGGGATAGGATGGCGAGGGAGTTATAGGTTGGCGAGGGAGCTAGCTGGGGATATGATGGCGAGGGAGTTGGCTGGGGAAATCATGGCGAGAGAGCTGGCTGGGGATAGGATGGTGAGGGAGCTATAGGATGGCGAGGGAGCTGGGTGGGGATAGGATGGCGAGGGAGCTGGCTGGGGAGAGAATGATGAGGGAGCTATAGGATGGCGAGGGAGCTAGAGGGAGCTGGCTGGGGATAGGATGGCGAGGGAGCTATAGGATGCGAGGCAGATGGCTAGGGATAGGATGGCGAGGAAGCTATAGGATGGCGAGGGAGCTTGCTGGGGATAGGATGGCGAGGGAGCTGGCTGAGGATAGGATGGTGAGGGAGCTGGCTGGGGATAGGATGGCGAGGGAGGTGGCTGAGGATAGGATGGAGAGGGAGCTGGCTGGGGATAGGATGGCGAGGGAGGTGGCTGGGGATAGGATGGTGAGGGAGCTATAGGATGGCGAGGGAGGTGGCTGGGGATAGGAAGATGAGGGAGCAATAGGATGGCGAGGGAGCTAGCTGGGAATAGGATGGTGAGGTAGTTGGCTGGGGATAGTATTGCGAGGGAGCTGGCTGGGGATAGGATGGCGAGGGAGCTGGCTGGGGATAGGATGGCGAGGGAGGTGGCTGGGTATAGGATGGCGAGGGAGGGGGCTGGGAATAGGATGGCGAGGGAGATGGCTTGGGATCGGATGGTGAGGGACCTATAGGATGGCGAGGGAGCTGGCTGGGGATAGGATGGCGAGGGAGCTATAGGATGCGAGGGAGATGGCTGGGGATAGGATGGCGAGGGAGGTGGCTGGGGATAGGATGGCGAGGGAGCTGGCTGGGGATAGGATGGAGAGGGAATTGGCTGGGGATAGGATGGCGAGGGAGCTGGCTGGGGATAGGTTGGCAAGGGAGCTGGCTGGGGATAGGATGGCGAGGGAGCTATAGGATGCGAGGGAGATGGCTGGGGATAGGATGGCAAGGGAGCTGGCTGGGGATAGGATGGCGAGGGAGGTGGCTGGGGATAGGATGGCGAGGTAGCTATAGGATGGCGATAGAGCTAGCTGGGGATAGGATGGCGAGGGAGTTATAGGTTGGCGAGGGAGCTAGCTGGGGATATGATGGCGAGGGAGTTGGCTGGGGAAATCATGGCGAGAGAGCTGGCTGGGGATAGGATGGTGAGGGAGCTATAGGATGGCGAGGGAGCTGGCTGGGGATAGGATGGCGAGGGAGCTGGCTGGGGATAGGATGATGAGGGAGGTTGCTGGGGATAGGATGGCGAGGGAGCTATAGGATGGCGAGGGAGCTGGCTGGGGAGAGAATGATGAGTGAGCTATAGGATGGCGAGGGAGCTAGAGGGAGCTGGCTGGGGATAGGATGGCGAGGGAGCTATATGTTGGCGAGGGAGCTAGCTGGGGATAAGATGGCGAGGGAGCTATAGGTTGGCGAGGGAGCGGGCTGGGGATAGGATGGCGAGGGAGCTGGCTGGGGATAGGATGGTGCGGGAGCTGGCTGGTTATAGGATGCCGAGGGAGCTGGCTGGGGATAGGATGGCGAGGGAGCTATAGGATGCGAAGGAGATGGCTGGGGATAGGATGGAGAGGGAGCTATAGGATGGCGAGGGAGCTGGCTGGGGATAGGATGGCGAGGGAGCTGGCTGAGGATAGGATTGCCAAGGAGCTGGCTGGGGATAGGATGGCGAGGGAGCTGGCTGGGGATAGGATGGCGAGGGAGCTGGCTGGGGATAGGATGGCGAGGGAGCTGGCTGGGGAAAGGATGGCGAGGGAGCTATAGGATGCGAGGGAGATGGCTGTGGATAGTATGACGAGGGAGCTATAGCATGGCGAGGGAGCTGGCTGGGGATAGGATGGCGAGGTAGCTGGCTGGATATAGGATGGCGAGGGAGCTATATGTTGGCGAGGGAGCTAGCTGGGGATAAGATGGCGAGGGAGCTATAGGTTGGCGAGGGAGCTGGCTGGGGATAGGATGGCGAGGGAGCTGGCTGAGGATAGGATTGCCAAGGAGCTGGCTGGGGATAGGATGGCGAGGGAGCTATATGATGGCGAGGGAGCTATAGGATGCGAGGGAGATGGCTGGGGATAGGATGGCGAGGTAGCTATAGGATGGCGAGGGAGCTGGCTGCGGATAGGATGGCGAGGGAGCTATAGGATGCGAGGGAGATGGCTGGGGATAGGATGGAGAGGGAGCTATAGGATGGCGAGGGAGCTGGCTGGGGATAGGATGGCGAGGGAGCTGGCTGAGGATAGGATTGCCAAGGAGCTGGCTGGGGATAGGATGGCGAGGGAGCTGGCTGGGGATAGGATGGCGAGGGAGCTGGCTGGGGATAGGATGGCGAGGGAGCTGGCTGGGGATAGGATGGCGAGGGAGCTATAGGATGCGAGGGAGATGGCTGGGGATAGGATGGCGAGGGAGCTATAGGATGGCAAGGGAGCTGGCTGGGGATAGGATGGCGAGGGAGCTGGCTGGATATAGGATGGCGAGGGAGCTATATGTTGGCGAGGGAGCTAGCTGGGGATAAGATGGCGAGGGAGCTATAGGTTGGCGAGGGAGCGGGCTGGGGATAGGATGGCGAGGGAGCTGGCTGGGGATAGGATGGTGCGGGAGCTGGCTGGTTATAGGATGCCGAGGGAGCTGGCTGGGGATAGGATGGCGAGGGAGCTATAGGATGCGAGGGAGATGGCTGGGGATAGGATGGCGAGGGAGCTAAAGGATGGCAAGTGAGCTGGCTGGGGATAGGATGGCGAGGGAGCTGGCTGGGGATAGGATGATGAGGGAGGTTTCTGGGGATAGGATGGCGAGGGAGCTATATGATGGCGAGGGAGCTATAGGATGCGAGGGAGATGGCTGGGGATAGGATGGCGAGGGAGCTGGCTGAGGACAGGATGGCGACGGAGCTGGCTGGAGATAGGATAGCGAGGGAGCTGGCTGGGGATAGGATGGCGAGGGAGCTATAGGATGCGAGGCAGATGGCTAGGGATAGGATGGCGAGGAAGCTATAGGATGGCGAGGGAGCTGGCTGGGGATAGGATGGCGAGGGAGCTATAGGATGCGAGGCAGATGGCTAGGGATAGGATGGCGAGGAAGCTATAGGATGGCGAGGGAGCTGGCTGGGGATAGGATGGCGAGGGAGCTGGCTGGGGATAGGATGGTGCGGGAGCTGGCTGGTTATAGGATGCCGAGGGAGCTGGCTGGGGATAGGATGGCGAGGGAGCTATAGGATGCGAGGGAGATGGCTGGGGATAGGATGGCGAGGGAGCTAAAGGATGGCAAGTGAGCTGGCTGGGGATAGGATGGCGAGGGAGCTGGCTGGGGATAGGATGGCGAGGGAGCTGGCTGGGGATAGGATGATGAGGGAGGTTTCTGGGGATAGGATGGCGAGGGAGCTGGCTGGAGATAGGATGGCGAGGAAGCTGGCTGGGGATAGTATTTCGAGTTAGCTGGGGATAGGATGCTGGGGAGGTGGCTGGGGATAGGATGGCGAGGGAGCTGGCTGGGGATAGGATGGCGAGGAAGCTGGCTGGGGATAGTATTTCGAGTTAGCTGGGGATAGGATGCTGGGGAGGTGGCTGGGGATAGGATGGCGAGGGAGCTGGCTGGGGATAGGATGGCGAGGGAGCTGGCTGGGGATAGGATGGCGAGGAAGCTGGCTGGGGATAGTATTTCGAGTTAGCTGGGGATAGGATGCTGGGGAGGTGGCTGGGGATAGGATGGCGAGGGAGCTGGCTGGGGATAGGATGGCGAGGGAGGTGGCTGGGGATAGGATGGCGAGGGAGGTGGCTGGGCATAGGATGGCGAGGGAGCTGGCTGGGGATAGGATGGTGAGGGAGCTAATGGATGGCGAGGGAGCTAGCTGGGGATAGGATGGTGAGGTAGCTGGCGGGGGATAGTATTGCGAGGGAGCTGGCTGGGGATAGGATGGCGAGGGAGCTGGCTGGGGAAAGGATGGCAAGAGAGCTGGCTGGGGATAGGAAGGCGAGGGAGATATAGGATGGCGAGTGAGCTGGCTCAGGAGCCATAGGATGGCAAGGGAGCTAGCTGGGGATAGGATGTCGAGGGAGCTGGCTGGTTATAGGATGCCGAGGGAGCTGGCTGGGGATAGGATGGTGAGGGAGCTATAGGATGGCGAGGGAGCTAGCTGGGGATAGGATGGCGAGGCAGTTGGCTGTGGATAGGATGGTGAGGGAGCTGGCTGGGGATAGGATGGCGAGGGAGCTGGCTGGGGATGGGATGGCGAGGTAGCTGGCTGGGGATAGGATGGCGAGGGAGCTATAGGATGGCGAGGGAGCTTGTTGGGGATAGGATGCCGAGGGAGCTGGCTGGGGATAGGATGGCGAGTTAGCTGGCTGGGGATAGGATGGCGAGGGAGCTGGCTGTGGATAGGATGGCGAGGGAGCTATAGGATGGCGAGGGAGCTGGCTGGGGATAGGATGGTGAGGGAGCTATAGGATGGCGAGGGAGCTAGCTGGGGATAAGATGGCAAGGGAGCTATAGGATGCGAGGGAGATGGCTGGGGATAGGATGACGAGGGAGCTATAGGGTGGCGAGGGAGCTGGCTGGGGATAGGTTGGCGAGGGAGCTATACGATGGCGAGGGAGCTAGCTGGGGATAGGATGGCGAGGGAGCTGGCTGGGGATAGGATGGCGAGGGAGGTGGCTGGGGATAGGATGGTGAGGGAGCTGGCTGGGCATAGGATGGTGAGGGAGCTATAGGATGGCGAGGGAGCTGGCTGGAGATAGGATGGAGAGGGAGTTTGCTGGGGATAGGATGGCGAGGGAGCTGGCTGGGGATAGGATGGCGAGGGAGCTGGCTGGGGATAGGATAGCGAGTTAGCTGGGGATAGGATGCTGGGGAGGTGGCTGGGGATAGGATGGCGAGGGAGCTGGCTGGGGATAGGATGATGAGGTTGCTATAGGTTGGCGAGGGAGCTAGCTGCGGATATGATGGCGAGGGAGTTGGCTGGGGAAAGGATGGCGAGAGAGCTGGCTGGGGATAGGATGGTGAGGGAGCTATAGGATGGCGAGGGAGCTGGCTGGGGATAGGATGGCGAGGGAGCTGGCTGGGGATAGGATGATGAGGGAGGTTGCTGGGGATAGGATGGCGAGGGAGCTATAGGATGGCGAGGGAGCTGGCTGGGGATAGGCTGATGAGGGAGCAATAGGATGGCGAGGGAGCTAGCTGGGAATAGGATGGTGAGGTAGTTGGCTGGGGATAGTATTGCGAGGGAGCTGGCTGGGGATAGGATGGCGAGGGAGCTGGCTGGGGATAGGATGGCGAGGGAGGTGGCTGGGGATAGGATGGCGAGGGAGGGGGCTGGGAATAGGATGGCGAGGGAGCTGGCTGGGGATAGGATGGTGAGGGAGCTATAGGATGGCGAGGGAGCTGGCTGTGGATAGGATGGCGAGGGAGCTATAGGATGCGAGGGAGCTGGCTGGGGATAGGATGATGAGGGAGCAATAGGATGGCGAGGGAGCTAGCTGGGAATAGGATGGTGAGGTAGTTGGCTGGGGATAGTATTGCGAGGGAGCTGGCTGGGGATAGGATGGCGAGGGAGCTGGCTGGGAATAGGATGGTGAGGTAGTTGGCTGGGGATAGTATTTCGAGTTAGCTGGGGATAGGATGCTGGGGAGGTGGCTGGGAATAGGATGGCGAGGGAGCTGGCTGGGGATAGGATGATGAGGGAGGTTTCTGGGGATAGGATGGCGAGGGAGCTGGCTGGAGATAGGATGGCGAGGAAGCTGGCTGGGGATAGTATTTCGAGTTAGCTGGGGATAGGATGCTGGGGAGGTGGCTGGGGATAGGATGGCGAGGGAGCTGGCTGGGGATAGGATGGCGAGGGAGCTGGCTGGGGATAGGATGGCGAGGAAGCTGGCTGGGGATAGTATTTCGAGTTAGCTGGGGATAGGATGCTGGGGAGGTGGCTGGGGATAGGATGGCGAGGGAGCTGGCTGGGGATAGGATGGCGAGGGAGGTGGCTGGGGATAGGATGGCGAGGGAGGTGGCTGGGGATAGGATGGCGAGGGAGCTGGCTGGGGATAGGATGGTGAGGGAGCTAATGGATGGCGAGGGAGCTAGCTGGGGATAGGATGGTGAGGTAGCTGGCGGGGGATAGTATTGCGAGGGAGCTGGCTGGGGATAGGATGGCGAGGGAGCTGGCTGGGGAAAGGATGGCAAGAGAGCTGGCTGGGGATAGGAAGGCGAGGGAGATATAGGATGGCGAGTGAGCTGGCTCAGGAGCCATAGGATGGCAAGGGAGCTATAGGATGGCGAGGGAGCTTGTTGGGGATAGGATGCCGAGGGAGCTGGCTGGGGATAGGATGGCGAGTTAGCTGGCTGGGGATAGGATGGCGAGGGAGCTGGCTGTGGATAGGATGGCGAGGGAGCCATAGGATGGCGAGGGAGCTGGCTGGGGATAGGATGGTGAGTGAGCTATAGGATGGCGAGGGAGCTAGCTGGGGATAAGATGGCAAGGGAGCTATAGGATGCGAGGGAGATGGCTGGGGATAGGATGACGAGGGAGCTATAGGGTGGCGAGGGAGCTGGCTGGGGATAGGTTGGCGAGGGAGCTATACGATGGCGAGGGAGCTAGCTGGGGATAGGATGGCGAGGGAGCTGGCTGGGGATAGGATGGCGAGGGAGGTGGCTGGGCATAGGATGGTGAGGGAGCTATAGGATGGCGAGGGAGCTGGCTGGGGATAGGATGGCGAGGGAGCTGGCTGGGGAGAGAATGATGAGGGAGCTATAGGATGGCGAGGGAGCTAGAGGGAGCTGGCTGGGGATAGGATGGCGAGGGAGCTATAGGATGCGAGGCAGATGGCTGGGGATAGGATGGCAAGGGAGCTGGCTGGGGATAGGATGGCGAAGGAGGTGGCTGGGGATAGGATGGCGAGGTAGCTATAGGATGGCGAGAGAGCTAGCTGGGGATAGGATGGCGAGGGAGTTATAGGTTGGCGAGGGAGCTAGCTGGGGATATGATGGCGAGGGAGTTGGCTGGGGAAATCATGGCGAGAGAGCTGGCTGGGGATAGGATGGTGAGGGAGCTATAGGATGGCGAGGGAGCTGGGTGGGGATAGGATGGCGAGGGAGCTGGCTGGGGAGAGAATGATGAGGGAGCTATAGGATGGCGAGGGAGCTAGAGGGAGCTGGCTGGGGATAGGATGGCGAGGGAGCTATAGGATGCGAGGCAGATGGCTAGGGATAGGATGGCGAGGAAGCTATAGGATGGCGAGGGAGCTTGCTGGGGATAGGATGGCGAGGGAGCTGGCTGAGGATAGGATGGTGAGGGAGCTGGCTGGGGATAGGATGGCGAGGGAGGTGGCTGAGGATAGGATGGAGAGGGAGCTGGCTGGGGATAGGATGGCGAGGGAGGTGGCTGGGGATAGGATGGTGAGGGAGCTATAGGATGGCGAGGGAGGTGGCTGGGGATAGGAAGATGAGGGAGCAATAGGATGGCGAGGGAGCTAGCTGGGAATAGGATGGTGAGGTAGTTGGCTGGGGATAGTATTGCGAGGGAGCTGGCTGGGGATAGGATGGCGAGGGAGCTGGCTGGGGATAGGATGGCGAGGGAGGTGGCTGGGTATAGGATGGCGAGGGAGGGGGCTGGGAATAGGATGGCGAGGGAGATGGCTTGGGATCGGATGGTGAGGGACCTATAGGATGGCGAGGGAGCTGGCTGGGGATAGGATGGCGAGGGAGCTATAGGATGCGAGGGAGATGGCTGGGGATAGGATGGCGAGGGAGGTGGCTGGGGATAGGATGGCGAGGGAGCTGGCTGGGGATAGGATGGAGAGGGAATTGGCTGGGGATAGGATGGCGAGGGAGCTGGCTGGGGATAGGTTGGCAAGGGAGCTGGCTGGGGATAGGATGGCGAGGGAGCTATAGGATGCGAGGGAGATGGCTGGGGATAGGATGGCAAGGGAGCTGGCTGGGGATAGGATGGCGAGGGAGGTGGCTGGGGATAGGATGGCGAGGTAGCTATAGGATGGCGATAGAGCTAGCTGGGGATAGGATGGCGAGGGAGTTATAGGTTGGCGAGGGAGCTAGCTGGGGATATGATGGCGAGGGAGTTGGCTGGGGAAATCATGGCGAGAGAGCTGGCTGGGGATAGGATGGTGAGGGAGCTATAGGATGGCGAGGGAGCTGGCTGGGGATAGGATGGCGAGGGAGCTGGCTGGGGATAGGATGATGAGGGAGGTTGCTGGGGATAGGATGGCGAGGGAGCTATAGGATGGCGAGGGAGCTGGCTGGGGAGAGAATGATGAGTGAGCTATAGGATGGCGAGGGAGCTAGAGGGAGCTGGCTGGGGATAGGATGGCGAGGGAGCTATATGTTGGCGAGGGAGCTAGCTGGGGATAAGATGGCGAGGGAGCTATAGGTTGGCGAGGGAGCGGGCTGGGGATAGGATGGCGAGGGAGCTGGCTGGGGATAGGATGGTGCGGGAGCTGGCTGGTTATAGGATGCCGAGGGAGCTGGCTGGGGATAGGATGGCGAGGGAGCTATAGGATGCGAAGGAGATGGCTGGGGATAGGATGGAGAGGGAGCTATAGGATGGCGAGGGAGCTGGCTGGGGATAGGATGGCGAGGGAGCTGGCTGAGGATAGGATTGCCAAGGAGCTGGCTGGGGATAGGATGGCGAGGGAGCTGGCTGGGGATAGGATGGCGAGGGAGCTGGCTGGGGATAGGATGGCGAGGGAGCTGGCTGGGGAAAGGATGGCGAGGGAGCTATAGGATGCGAGGGAGATGGCTGTGGATAGTATGACGAGGGAGCTATAGCATGGCGAGGGAGCTGGCTGGGGATAGGATGGCGAGGTAGCTGGCTGGATATAGGATGGCGAGGGAGCTATATGTTGGCGAGGGAGCTAGCTGGGGATAAGATGGCGAGGGAGCTATAGGTTGGCGAGGGAGCTGGCTGGGGATAGGATGGCGAGGGAGCTGGCTGAGGATAGGATTGCCAAGGAGCTGGCTGGGGATAGGATGGCGAGGGAGCTATATGATGGCGAGGGAGCTATAGGATGCGAGGGAGATGGCTGGGGATAGGATGGCGAGGTAGCTATAGGATGGCGAGGGAGCTGGCTGTGGATAGGATGGCGAGGGAGCTATAGGATGCGAGGGAGATGGCTGGGGATAGGATGGAGAGGGAGCTATAGGATGGCGAGGGAGCTGGCTGGGGATAGGATGGCGAGGGAGCTGGCTGAGGATAGGATTGCCAAGGAGCTGGCTGGGGATAGGATGGCGAGGGAGCTGGCTGGGGATAGGATGGCGAGGGAGCTGGCTGGGGATAGGATGGCGAGGGAGCTGGCTGGGGATAGGATGGCGAGGGAGCTATAGGATGCGAGGGAGATGGCTGGGGATAGGATGGCGAGGGAGCTATAGGATGGCAAGGGAGCTGGCTGGGGATAGGATGGCGAGGGAGCTGGCTGGATATAGGATGGCGAGGGAGCTATATGTTGGCGAGGGAGCTAGCTGGGGATAAGATGGCGAGGGAGCTATAGGTTGGCGAGGGAGCGGGCTGGGGATAGGATGGCGAGGGAGCTGGCTGGGGATAGGATGGTGCGGGAGCTGGCTGGTTATAGGATGCCGAGGGAGCTGGCTGGGGATAGGATGGCGAGGGAGCTATAGGATGCGAGGGAGATGGCTGGGGATAGGATGGCGAGGGAGCTAAAGGATGGCAAGTGAGCTGGCTGGGGATAGGATGGCGAGGGAGCTGGCTGGGGATAGGATGATGAGGGAGGTTTCTGGGGATAGGATGGCGAGGGAGCTATATGATGGCGAGGGAGCTATAGGATGCGAGGGAGATGGCTGGGGATAGGATGGCGAGGGAGCTGGCTGAGGACAGGATGGCGACGGAGCTGGCTGGAGATAGGATAGCGAGGGAGCTGGCTGGGGATAGGATGGCGAGGGAGCTATAGGATGCGAGGCAGATGGCTAGGGATAGGATGGCGAGGAAGCTATAGGATGGCGAGGGAGCTGGCTGGGGATAGGATGGCGAGGGAGCTATAGGATGCGAGGCAGATGGCTAGGGATAGGATGGCGAGGAAGCTATAGGATGGCGAGGGAGCTGGCTGGGGATAGGATGGCGAGGGAGTTATAGGTTCGCGAGGGAGCTGGCTGGGGATAGGATGGCGAGGGAGCTATAGGATGCGAGGCAGATGGCTAGGGATAGGATGGCGAGGAAGCTATAGGATGGCGAGGGAGCTGGCTGGGGATAGGATGGCGAGGGAGCTGGCTGGGGATAGGATGGCGAGGGAGCTGGCTGGGGATAGGATGGCGAGGGAGTTATAGGATGCGAGGGAGATGGCTGGGGATAGGATGGCGAGGGAGCTATAGGATGGCAAGGGAGCTGGCTGGGGATAGGATGGCGAGGGAGCTGGCTGGATATAGGATGGCGAGGGAGCTATATGTTGGCGAGGGAGCTAGCTGGGGATAAGATGGCGAGGGAGCTATAGGTTGGCGAGGGAGCGGGCTGGGGATAGGATGGCGAGGGAGCTGGCTGGGGATAGGATGGTGCGGGAGCTGGCTGGTTATAGGATGCCGAGGGAGCTGGCTGGGGATAGGATGGCGAGGGAGCTATAGGATGCGAGGGAGATGGCTGGGGATAGGATGGCGAGGGAGCTAAAGGATGGCAAGTGAGCTGGCTGGGGATAGGATGGCGAGGGAGCTGGCTGGGGATAGGATGATGAGGGAGGTTTCTGGGGATAGGATGGCGAGGGAGCTATATGATGGCGAGGGAGCTATAGGATGCGAGGGAGATGGCTGGGGATAGGATGGCGAGGGAGCTGGCTGAGGACAGGATGGCGACGGAGCTGGCTGGAGATAGGATAGCGAGGGAGCTGGCTGGGGATAGGATGGCGAGGGAGCTATAGGATGCGAGGCAGATGGCTAGGGATAGGATGGCGAGGAAGCTATAGGATGGCGAGGGAGCTGGCTGGGGATAGGATGGCGAGGGAGCTATAGGATGCGAGGCAGATGGCTAGGGATAGGATGGCGAGGAAGCTATAGGATGGCGAGGGAGCTGGCTGGGGATAGGATGGCGAGGGAGTTATAGGTTCGCGAGGGAGCTGGCTGGGGATAGGATGGCGAGGGAGCTATAGGATGCGAGGCAGATGGCTAGGGATAGGATGGCGAGGAAGCTATAGGATGGCGAGGGAGCTGGCTGGGGATAGGATGGCGAGGGAGTTATAGGTTCGCGAGGGAGCTAGCTAGGGATATGATGGCGAGGGAGTTGGCTGGGGAAATGATGGCGAGAGAGCTGGCTGGGGATAGGATGGTGAGGGAGCTATAGGATGGCGAGGGAGCTGGCTGGGGATAGGATAGCGAGGGAGCTGGCTGGGGATAGGATGGCGAGGGAGCTGGCTGGGGAAAGGATGGCGAGGGAGCTATAGGATGGCGAGGGAGCTGGCTGGGGATAGGATGGCGAGGGAGCTATTGGATGCGAGGCAGATGGCTAGGGATAGGATGGCGAGGAAGCTATAGGATGGCGAGGGAGCTGGCTGGGGATAGGATGGCGAGGGAGTTGGCTGAGGATAGGATGGTGAGGGAGCTGGCTGGGGATAGGATGGCGAGGGAGGTGGCTGAGGATAGGATGGTGAGGGAGCTGGCTGGGGATAGGATGGCGAGGGAGGTGGCTGGGGATAGGATGGCGAGGGAGCTGGCTGGGGATAGGATGGTGAGGGAGCTATAGGATGGTGACGGAGCTGGCTTGGGATAGGATGGTGAGGGAGCTATAGGATGGTGAGGGAGCTGGCTTGGGATAGGATGGAGAGGGAGCTGGCTGGAGATAGGATAGCGAGGGAGCTGGCTGGGGATAGGATGGCGAGGGAGCTGGCTGAGGATAGGATGGCGAGGGAGCTGGCTGGGGATAGGATGGTGAGGGAGCTATAGGATGGTGACGGAGCTGGCTTGGGATAGGATGGTGAGGGAGCTATAGGATGGTGAGGGAGCTGGCTTGGGATAGGATGGAGAGGGAGCTGGCTGGAGATAGGATAGCGAGGGAGCTGGCTGGGGATAGGATGGCAAGGGAGCTGGCTGAGGATAGGATGGCGAGGGAGCTGGCTGGAGATAGGATAGCGAGGGAGCTATATGTTGGCGAGGGAGCTAGCTGGGGATAAGATGGTGAGGGAGCTATAGGTTGGCGAGGGAGCGGGCTGGGGATAGGATGGCGAGGGAGCTGGCTGGGGATAGGATGGCGAGGGAGCTATAGGATGCGAGGGAGATGGCTGGGGATAGGATGGCGAGGGAGCTTGCTGAGGATAGGATTGCCAAGGAGCTGGCTGGGGATAGGATGGCGAGGGAGGTGGATGGGGATAGGATTGTTAGTGAGCTTGCTGGGGATATGTTGGCGACTGAGCTGGCTGGGGATAGGATGGCGAGGGAGCTGGCTGGGGATAGGATGGCGAGGGAGCTGGCTGGGGATAGGATGGCGAGGGAGCTGGCTGGGGAAAGGATGGCGAGGGAGCTATAGGATGGCGAGGGAGCTGGCTGGGGATAGGATGGCGAGGGAGTTGGCTGAGGATAGGATGGTGAGGGAGCTGGCTGGGGATAGGATGGCGAGGGAGGAGGCTGAGGATAGGATGGTGAGGGAGCTGGCTGGGGATAGGATGGCGAGGGAGCTGGCTGGGGATAGGATGGTGAGGGAGCTATAGGATGGTGAGGGAGCTGGCTTGGGATAGGATGGTGAGGGAGCTATAGGATGGTGAGGGAGCTGGCTTGGGATAGGATGGAGAGGGAGCTGGCTGGAGATAGGATAGCGAGGGAGCTGGCTGGGGATAGGATGGCGAGGGAGCTGGCTGAGGATAGGATGGCGAGGGAGCTGGCTGGAGATAGGATAGCGAGGGAGCTGGCTGGGGATAGGATGGCGAGGGAGCTGGCTGGGGATAGGATGGCGAGGGAGCTAGCTGGGGATAGGATGGTGAGGGAGCTATAGGATGGTGAGGGAGCTGGCTTGGGATAGGATGGCGAGGGAGCTATAGGATGGCGAGAGAGCTGGCTGGGGATATAATGGCGAGGTAGCTGGCTGGATATAGGATGGCGAGGGAGCTATATGTTGGCGAGGGAGCTAGCTGGGGATAAGATGGCCAGGGAGCTGGCTGGGGATAGGATGGCAAGGGAGGTGGCTGGGGATAGGATGGCGAGGGAGGTGGCTGGGAATAGGATGGCGAGGGAGCTGGCTGGGGATAGGATGGTGAGGGAGCTATAGGATGCGAGGGAGATGGCTGGGGATAGGATGGCGAGGGAGGTGGCTGGGGATAGGATGGCGAGGGAGCTGGCTGGGGATAGGATGGAGAGGGAATTGGCTGGGGATAGGATGGCGAGGGAGCTGGCTGGGGATAGGTTGGCGAGGGAGCTGGCTGGGGATAGCGAGGGATGGCGAGGGAGCTATAGGATGCGAGGGAGATGGCTGGGGATAGGATGGCAAGGGAGCTGGCTGGGGATAGGATGGCGAGGGAGGTGGCTGGGGATAGGATGGCGAGTTAGCTATAGGATGGCGAGAGAGCTAGCTGGGGATAGGATGGCGAGGGAGTTATAGGTTGGCGAGGGAGCTAGCTAGGGATATGATGGCGAGGGAGTTGGCTGGGGAAATGATGGCGAGAGAGCTGGCTGGGGATAGGATGGTGAGGGAGCTATAGGATGGCGAGGGAGCTGGCTGGGGATAGGATGGCGAGGGAGCTGGCTGGGGATAGGATGATGAGGGAGGTTGCTGGGGATAGGATGGCGAGGGAGCTATAGGATGGCGAGGGAGCTGGCTGGGGATAGGATGATGAGGGACCTATAGGATGGCGAGGGAGCTAGTTGGGAATAGGATGGTGAGGTAGTTGGCTGGGGATAGTATTGCGAAGGAGCTGGCTGGGGATAGGATGGCGAGGGAGCTGGCTGGGGATAGGATGATGAGGGAGGTTTCTGGGGATAGGATGGCGAGGCAGCTATATGATGGCGAGGGAGCTATAGGATGCGAGGGAGATGGCTGGGGATAGGATGGTGAGGGAGCTATAGGATGGTGAGGGAGCTGGCTTGGGATAGGATCGTGAGGGAGCTATAGGATGGCGAGGGAGCTGGCTGGAGATAGGATGGAGAGGGAGTTGGCTGGGGATAGGATGGCGAGGGAGCTGGCTGGGGATAGGATGGCGAGGGAATTGGCTGGGGATAGGATGGCGAGGGAGTTGGCTCGGGATAGGATTGCGAGGGAGCTATAGAATGGCGAGGGAGCTAGCTGCGGATAGGATGGCGAGGTAGCTGGCTGGGGATAGGATGTCAAGGGAGCTGGCTGGGGATAGGATAGCGAGTTAGCTGGGGATAGGATGCTTTGGAGGTGGCTGGGGATAGGATGGCGAGGGAGCAAGCTGGGGATATGATGGCGAGGGAGTTGTCTGGGGATAGGATGGCGAGGGAGCTGGCTCGGGATAGGATGGCGAGGGAGCTGGCTGGGGATAGGATGGCGAGGGAGCTGGCTGGGGATAGGATGATGAGGTAGCTGGCTGGGGTAATTATGGCGAGGGAGCTGGCTTGGGATTGGATTGTGAGGGAGCTATAGGATGTCGATGGAGCTGGCTGGGAATAGGATGGCGAGGGATCTATAGGATGCGAGGGAGATGGCTGGGGATAGGATGGCGAGGGAGCTATAGGATGGCGAGGGAGCTATAGGGTGGCGAGGGAGCTGGCTGGGGATAGGTTGGCGAGGGAGCTATACGATGGCGAGGGAGCTAGCTGGGGATAGGATGGCGAGGGAGCTGGCTGGGGATAGGATGGCGAGGGAGGTGGCTGGGGATAGGATGGTGAGGGAGCTGGCTGGGCATAGGATGGTGAGGGAGCTATAGGATGGCGAGGGAGCTGGCTGGAGATAGGTTGGAGAGGGAGTTTGCTGGGGATAGGATGGCGAGGGAGCTGGCTGGGGATAGGATGGCGAGGGAGCTGGCTGGGGATAGGATAGCGAGTTAGCTGGGGATAGGATGCTGGGGAGGTGGCTGGGGATAGGATGGCGAGGGAGCTGGCTGGGGATAGGATGGCGAGGGAGGTGGCTGGGGATAGGATGGCGAGGGAGCTGGCTGGGGATAGGATGGTGAGGGAGCTATAGGATGGCGAGGGAGCTAGCTGGGGATAGGATGGCGAGGGAGTTGGCTAGGGATAGGATGGCGAGGGAGCTGGCTGGGGATAGGATGGTGAGGGAGCTGGCTGGGGATAGGATGGCGAGGGAGCTGGCTGGGGATAGGATGGTGAGGGAGCTATAGGATGGCGAGGGAGCTGGCTGGGGATAGGATGGAGAGGGAATTGGCTGGGGATAGGATGGTGCGGGAGCTGGCTGGTTATAGGATGCCGAGGGAGCTGGCTGGGGATAGGATGGCGAGGGAGCTATAGGATGCGAGGGAGATGGCTGGGGATAGGATGACGAGGGAGCTATAGGGTGGCGAGGGAGCTGGCTGGGGATAGGTAGGCGAGGGAGCTATACGATGGCGAGGGAGCTAGCTGGGGATAGGATGGCGAGGGAGCTGGCTGGGGATAGGATGGCGAGGGAGGTGGCTGGGGATAGGATGGTGAGGGAGCTGGCTGGGCATAGGATGGTGAGGGAGCTATAGGATGGCGAGGGAGCTGGCTGGAGATAGGATGGAGAGGGAGTTTGCTGGGGATAGGATGGCGAGGGAGCTGGCTGGGGATAGGATGGCGAGGGAGCTGGCTGGGGATAGGATAGCGAGTTAGCTGGGGATAGGATGCTGGGGAGGTGGCTGGGGATAGGATGGCGAGGGAGCTGGCTGGGGATAGGATGGCGAGGGAGGTGGCTGGGGATAGGATGGCGAGGGAGCTGGCTGGGGATAGGATGGTTAGGGAGCTATAGGATGGCGAGGGAGCTAGCTGGGGATAGGATGGCGAGGGAGTTGGCTAGGGATAGGATGGCGAGGGAGCTGGCTGGGGATAGGATGGCGAGGGAGTTGGCTGAGGATAGGATGGTGAGGGAGCTGGCTGGGGATAGGATGGCGAGGGAGGTGGCTGAGGATAGGATGGTGAGGGAGCTGGCTGGGGATAGGATGGCGAGGGAGGTGGCTGGGGATAGGATGGCGAGGGAGCTGGCTGGGGATAGGATGGTGAGGGAGCTATAGGATGGTGACGGAGCTGGCTTGGGATAGGATGGTGAGGGAGCTATAGGATGGTGAGGGAGCTGGCTTGGGATAGGATGGAGAGGGAGCTGGCTGGAGATAGGATAGCGAGGGAGCTGGCTGGGGATAGGATGGCGAGGGAGCTGGCTGAGGATAGGATGGCGAGGGAGCTGGCTGGGGATAGGATGGTGAGGGAGCTATAGGATGGTGACGGAGCTGGCTTGGGATAGGATGGTGAGGGAGCTATAGGATGGTGAGGGAGCTGGCTTGGGATAGGATGGAGAGGGAGCTGGCTGGAGATAGGATAGCGAGGGAGCTGGCTGGGGATAGGATGGCGAGGGAGCTGGCTGAGGATAGGATGGCGAGGGAGCTGGCTGGAGATAGGATAGCGAGGGAGCTGGCTGGGGATAGGATGGCGAGGGAGCTGGCTGGGGAAAGGATGGCGAGGGAGCTGGCTGGAGAAAGGATGGCGAGGAAGCTTTAGGATGCGAGGGAGATGGCTGGGGATAGTATGATGAGGGAGCTATAGGATGGCGAGGGAGCTGGCTGGGGATATAATGGCGAGGTAGCTGGCTGGATATAGGATGGCGAGGGAGCTATATGTTGGCGAGGGAGCTAGCTGGGGATAAGATGGTGAGGGAGCTATAGGTTGGCGAGGGAGCGGGCTGGGGATAGGATGGCGAGGGAGCTGGCTGGGGATAGGATGGCGAGGGAGCTATAGGATGCGAGGGAGATGGCTGGGGATAGGATGGCGAGGGAGCTTGCTGAGGATAGGATTGCCAAGGAGCTGGCTGGGGATAGGATGGCGAGGGAGGTGGATGGGGATAGGATTGTTAGTGAGCTTGCTGGGGATATGTTGGCGACTGAGCTGGCTGGGGATAGGATGGCGAGGGAGCTGGCTGGGGATAGGATGGCGAGGGAGCTGGCTGGGGATAGGATGGCGAGGGAGCTGGCTGGGGAAAGGATGGCGAGGGAGCTATAGGATGGCGAGGGAGCTGGCTGTGGATAGGATGGCGAGGGAGTTGGCTGAGGATAGGATGGTGAGGGAGCTGGCTGGGGATAGGATGGCGAGGGAGGAGGCTGAGGATAGGATGGTGAGGGAGCTGGCTGGGGATAGGATGGCGAGGGAGCTGGCTGGGGATAGGATGGTGAGGGAGCTATAGGATGGTGAGGGAGCTGGCTTGGGATAGGATGGCGAGGGAGCTATAGGATGGTGAGGGAGCTGGCTTGGGATAGGATGGAGAGGGAGCTGGCTGGAGATAGGATAGCGAGGGAGCTGGCTGGGGATAGGATGGCGAGGGAGCTGGCTGAGGATAGGATGGCGAGGGAGCTGGCTGGAGATAGGATAGCGAGGGAGCTGGCTGGGGATAGGATGGCGAGGGAGCTGGCTGGGGATAGGATGGCGAGGGAGCTAGCTGGGGATAGGATGGTGAGGGAGCTATAGGATGGTGAGGGAGCTGGCTTGGGATAGGATGGCGAGGGAGCTATAGGATGGCGAGAGAGCTGGCTGGGGATATAATGGCGAGGTAGCTGGCTGGATATAGGATGGCGAGGGAGCTATATGTTGGCGAGGGAGCTAGCTGGGGATAAGATGGCCAGGGAGCTGGCTGGGGATAGGATGGCAAGGGAGGTGGCTGGGGATAGGATGGCGAGGGAGGTGGCTGGGAATAGGATGGCGAGGGAGCTGGCTGGGGATAGGATGGTGAGGGAGCTATAGGATGCGAGGGAGATGGCTGGGGATAGGATGGCGAGGGAGGTGGCTGGGGATAGGATGGCGAGGGAGCTGGCTGGGGATAGGATGGAGAGGGAATTGGCTGGGGATAGGATGGCGAGGGAGCTGGCTGGGGATAGGTTGGCGAGGGAGCTGGCTGGGGATAGCGAGGGATGGCGAGGGAGCTATAGGATGCGAGGGAGATGGCTGGGGATAGGATGGCAAGGGAGCTGGCTGGGGATAGGATGGCGAGGGAGGTGGCTGGGGATAGGATGGCGAGTTAGCTATAGGATGGCGAGAGAGCTAGCTGGGGATAGGATGGCGAGGGAGTTATAGGTTGGCGAGGGAGCTAGCTAGGGAAATGATGGCGAGGGAGTTGGCTGGGGAAATGATGGCGAGAGAGCTGGCTGGGGATAGGATGGCGAGGGAGCTGGCTGGGGATAGGATGGTGAGGGAGCTATAGGATGCGAGGGAGATGGCTGGGGATAGGATGGCGAGGGAGGTGGCTGGGGATAGGATGGCGAGGGAGCTGGCTGGGGATAGGATGGAGAGGGAATTGGCTGGGGATAGGATGGCGAGGGAGCTGGCTGGGGATAGGTTGGCGAGGGAGCTGGCTGGGGATAGCGAGGGATGGCGAGGGAGCTATAGGATGCGAGGGAGATGGCTGGGGATAGGATGGCAAGGGAGCTGGCTGGGGATAGGATGGCGAGGGAGGTGGCTGGGGATAGGATGGCGAGTTAGCTATAGGATGGCGAGAGAGCTAGCTGGGGATAGGATGGCGAGGGAGTTATAGGTTGGCGAGGGAGCTAGCTAGGGATATGATGGCGAGGGAGTTGGCTGGGGAAATGATGGCGAGAGAGCTGGCTGGGGATAGGATGGTGAGGGAGCTATAGGATGGCGATGGAGCTGGCTGGGGATAGGATGGCGAGGGAGCTGGCTGGGGATAGGATGATGAGGGAGGTTGCTGGGGATAGGATGGCGAGGGAGCTATAGGATGGCGAGGGAGCTGGCTGGGGATAGGATGATGAGGGACCTATAGGATGGCGAGGGAGCTAGTTGGGAATAGGATGGTGAGGTAGTTGGCTGGGGATAGTATTGCGAAGGAGCTGGCTGGGGATAGGATGGCGAGGGAGCTGGCTGGGGATAGGATGATGAGGGAGGTTTCTGGGGATAGGATGGCGAGGCAGCTATATGATGGCGAGGGAGCTATAGGATGCGAGGGAGATGGCTGGGGATAGGATGGTGAGGGAGCTATAGGATGGTGAGGGAGCTGGCTTGGGATAGGATCGTGAGGGAGCTATAGGATGGCGAGGGAGCTGGCTGGAGATAGGATGGAGAGGGAGTTGGCTGGGGATAGGATGGCGAGGGAGCAAGCTGGGGATATGATGGCGAGGGAGTTGTCTGGGGATAGGATGGCGAGGGAGCTGGCTCGGGATAGGATGGCGAGGGAGCTGGCTGGGGATAGGATGGCGAGGGAGCTGGCTGGGGATAGGATGATGAGGTAGCTGGCTGGGGTAATTATGGCGAGGGAGCTGGCTTGGGATTGGATTGTGAGGGAGCTATAGGATGTCGATGGAGCTGGCTGGGAATAGGATGGCGAGGGATCTATAGGATGCGAGGGAGATGGCTGGGGATAGGATGGCGAGGGAGCTATAGGATGGCGAGGGAGCTATAGGGAGGCGAGGGAGCTGGCTGGGGATAGGTTGGCGAGGGAGCTATACGATGGCGAGGGAGCTAGCTGGGGATAGGATGGCGAGGGAGCTGGCTGGGGATAGGATGGCGAGGGAGGTGGCTGGGGATAGGATGGTGAGGGAGCTGGCTGGGCATAGGATGGTGAGGGAGCTATAGGATGGCGAGGGAGCTGGCTGGAGATAGGTTGGAGAGGGAGTTTGCTGGGGATAGGATGGCGAGGGAGCTGGCTGGGGATAGGATGGCGAGGGAGCTGGCTGGGGATAGGATAGCGAGTTAGCTGGGGATAGGATGCTGGGGAGGTGGCTGGGGATAGGATGGCGAGGGAGCTGGCTGGGGATAGGATGGCGAGGGAGGTGGCTGGGGATAGGATGGCGAGGGAGCTGGCTGGGGATAGGATGGTGAGGGAGCTATAGGATGGCGAGGGAGCTAGCTGGGGATAGGATGGCGAGGGAGTTGGCTAGGGATAGGATGGCGAGGGAGCTGGCTGGGGATAGGATGGTGAGGGAGCTGGCTGGGGATAGGATGGCGAGGGAGCTGGCTGGGGATAGGATGGCGAGGGAGCTATAGGATAGCGAGGGAGCTGGCTGGGGATAGGATGACGAGGGAGCTGGCTGGGGAAAGGATGGCGAGGGAGCTGGCTTGGGATAGGATTGTGAGGGAGCTATAGGATGGCGAGGGAGCTGGCTGGGGATAGGATGGCGAGGGAGCTATAGGATAGCGAGGGAGCTGGCTGGGGATAGGATGACGAGGGAGCTGGCTGGGGAAAGGATGGCGAGGGAGCTGGCTTGGGATAGGATTGTGAGGGAGCTATAGGATGGCGAGGGAGCTGGCTGGGGATAGGATGGCGAGGGAGGTGGCTGGAGATAGGATGGCGAGGGAGGTGGCTGGGGATAGGATGGCGAGGGAGCTGGCTGGGGATAGGATGGCGAGGGAGCTGGCTGGGGATAGGATGGCAAGGTAGCTATAGGATGGCGAGAGAGCTAACTGGGGATAGGATGGCGAGGGAGCTATATGATGGCGAGGGAGCTGGCTGGGGATAGGATGATGAGGGAGCTGGCTGGGGAAAGGGTGGTGAGGGAGCTGGCTTGGGATAGGATTGTGAGGGAGCTATAGGATGGCGAGGGAGCTGGCTGGGGATAGGATGATGAGGGAGCTATAGGATGGCGATGGAGCTGGCTGGGGATAGGATGGCGAGGGAGCTGGCTGGGGATAGGATGATGAGGGAGGTTGCTGGGGATAGGATGGCGAGGGAGCTATAGGATGGCGAGGGAGCTAGCTGGGAATAGGATGGTGAGGTAGTTGGCTGGGGATAGTATTGCGAGGGAGCTGGCTGGGGATAGGATGGCGAGGGAGCTGGCTGGGGATAGGATGGCGAGGGAGCTGGCTGGGGATAGGATGGCGAGGGAGGTGGCTGGGGATAGGATGGTGAGGGAGGGGGCTGGGAATAGGATGGCGAGGGAGCTGGCTGGGGATAGGATGGCGAGGGAGCTATAGGATGCGAGGGAGATGGCTGGGGATAGGATGGCGAGGGAGGTGGCTGGGGATAGGATGGCGAAGGAGCTGGCTGGGGATAGGATGGAGAGGGAATTGGCTGGGGATAGGATGGCGAGGGAGCTGGCTGGGGATAGGTTGGCAAGGGAGCTGGCTGGGGATAGCGAGGGATGGCGAGGGAGCTATAGGATGCGAGGGAGATGGCTGGGGATAGGATGGCAAGGGAGCTGGCTGGGGATAGGATGGCGAGGGAGGCGGCTGGGGATAGGATGGCGAGGTAGCTATAGGATGGCGAGAGAGCTAGCTGGGGATAGGATGGCGAGGGAGTTATAGGTTGGCGAGGGAGCTAGCTGGGGATATGATGGCGAGGGAGTTGGCTGGGGAAATCATGGCGAGAGAGCTGGCTGGGGATAGGATGGTGAGGGAGCTTGCTGGGGATAGGATGGCGAGGGAGCTGGCTGGGGATAGGATGGTGAGGGAGCTATAGGATGGCGAGGGAGCTGGCTGGGGATAGGATGGAGAGGGAATTGGCTGGGGATAGGATGGTGCGGGAGCTGGCTGGTTATAGGATGCCGAGGGAGCTGGCTGGGGATAGGATGGCGAGGGAGCTATAGGATGCGAGGGAGATGGCTGGGGATAGGATGACGAGGGAGCTATAGGGTGGCGAGGGAGCTGGCTGGGGATAGGTTGGCGAGGGAGCTATACGATGGCGAGGGAGCTAGCTGGGGATAGGATGGCGAGGGAGCTGGCTGGGGATAGGATGGCGAGGGAGGTGGCTGGGGATAGGATGGTGAGGGAGCTGGCTGGGCATAGGATGGTGAGGGAGCTATAGGATGGCGAGGGAGCTGGCTGGAGATAGGATGGAGAGGGAGTTTGCTGGGGATAGGATGGCGAGGGAGCTGGCTGGGGATAGGATGGCGAGGGAGCTGGCTGGGGATAGGATAGCGAGTTAGCTGGGGATAGGATGCTGGGGAGGTGGCTGGGGATAGGATGGCGAGGGAGCTGGCTGGGGATAGGATGGCGAGGGAGGTGGCTGGGGATAGGATGGCGAGGGAGCTGGCTGGGGATAGGATGGTTAGGGAGCTATAGGATGGCGAGGGAGCTAGCTGGGGATAGGATGGCGAGGGAGTTGGCTAGGGATAGGATGGCGAGGGAGCTGGCTGGGGATAGGATGGCGAGGGAGCTGGCTGGGGAAAGGATGGCGAGGGAGCTGGCTGGGGATAGGATGGCGAGGGAGCTATAGGATAGCGAGGGAGCTGGCTGGGGATAGGATGACGAGGGAGCTGGCTGGGGAAAGGATGGCGAGGGAGCTGGCTTGGGATAGGATTGTGAGGGAGCTATAGGATGGCGAGGGAGCTGGCTGGGGATAGGATGGCGAGGGAGCTATAGGATAGCGAGGGAGCTGGCTGGGGATAGGATGACGAGGGAGCTGGCTGGGGAAAGGATGGCGAGAGAGCTGGCTGGGGATAGGATGGTGAGGGAGCTATAGGATGGCGATGGAGCTGGCTGGGGATAGGATGATGAGGGAGGTTGCTGGGGATAGGATGGCGAGGGAGCTATAGGATGGCGAGGGAGCTAGCTGGGAATAGGATGGTGAGGTAGTTGGCTGGGGATAGGATGGCGAGGGAGCTGGCTGGGGATAGGATGGCGAGGGAGCTGGCTGGGGATAGGATGATGAGGGAGCTGGCTGGGGAAAGGATGGCGAGGGAGCTATAGAATGGCGAGGGAGCTGGCTGGGGATAGGATGATGAGGTTGCTATAGGTTGGCGAGGGAGCTAGCTGCGGATATGATGGCGAGGGAGTTGGCTGGGGAAAGGATGGCGAGAGAGCTGGCTGGGGATAGGATGGTGAGGGAGCTATAGGATGGCGATGGAGCTGGCTGGGGATAGGATGATGAGGGAGGTTGCTGGGGATAGGATGGCGAGGGAGCTATAGGATGGCGAGGGAGCTAGCTGGGAATAGGATGGTGAGGTAGTTGGCTGGGGATAGGATGGCGAGGGAGCTGGCTGGGGATAGGATGGCGAGGGAGCTGGCTGGGGATAGGATGGCGAGGGAGGTGGCTGGGGATAGGATGGTGAGGGAGGGGGCTGGGAATAGGATGGCGAGGGAGCTGGCTGGGGATAGGATGGCGAGGGAGCTATAGGATGCGAGGGAGATGGCTGGGGATAGGATGGCGAGGGAGGTGGCTGGGGATAGGATGGCGAAGGAGCTGGCTGGGGATAGGATGGAGAGGGAATTGGCTGGGGATAGGATGGCGAGGGAGCTGGCTGGGGATAGGTTGGCAAGGGAGCTGGCTGGGGATAGCGAGGGATGGCGAGGGAGCTATAGGATGCGAGGGAGATGGCTGGGGATAGGATGGCAAGGGAGCTGGCTGGGGATAGGATGGCGAGGGAGGTGGCTGGGGATAGGATGGCGAGGTAGATATAGGATGGCGAGAGAGCTAGCTGGGGATAGGATGGCGAGGGAGTTATAGATTGGCGAGGGAGCTAGCTGGGGATATGATGGCGAGGGAGTTGGCTGGGGAAATCATGGCGAGAGAGCTGGCTGGGGATAGGATGGTGAGGGAGCTATAGTATGGCGAGGGAGCTGGCTGGGGATAGGATGGCGAGGGAGCTGGCTGGGGATAGGATGATGAGGGAGCTATAGGATGGCGAGGGAGCTGGCTGGGGATAGGATGGCGAGGGAGCTGGCTGAGGATAGGATTGCCAAGGAGCTGGCTGGGGATAGGATGGCGAGGGAGCTGGCTGGGGATAGGATGGCGAGGGAGCTGGCTGGGGATAGGATGGCGAGGGAGCTGGCTGGCGAAAGGATGGCGAGGGAGCTATAGCATGGCGAGGGAGCTGGCTGGGGATAGGATGGCGAGGTAGCTGGCTGGATATAGGATGGCGAGGGAGCTATATGTTGGCGAGGGAGCTAGCTGGGGATAAGATGGCGAGGGAGCTATAGGTTGGCGAGGGAGCTGGCTGGGGATAGGATGGCGAGGGAGCTGGCTGAGGATAGGATTGCCAAGGAGCTGGCTGGGGATAGGATGGCGAGGGAGCTATATGATGGCGAGGGAGCTATAGGATGCGAGGGAGATGGCTGGGGATAGGATGGCGAGGTAGCTATAGGATGGCGAGGGAGCTGGCTGTGGATAGGATGGCGAGGGAGCTATAGGATGCGAGGGAGATGGCTGGGGATAGGATGGAGAGGGAGCTATAGGATGGCGAGGGAGCTGGCTGGGGATAGGATGGCGAGGGAGCTGGCTGAGGATAGGATTGCCAAGGAGCTGGCTGGGGATAGGATGGCGAGGGAGCTGGCTGGGGATAGGATGGCGAGGGAGCTGGCTGGGGATAGGATGGCGAGGGAGCTGGCTGGGGAAAGGATGGCGAGGGAGCTATAGGATGCGAGGGAGCTGGCTGGGGATAGGATGGCGAGGTAGCTGGCTGGATATAGGATGGCGAGGGAGCTATATGTTGGCGAGGGAGTTAGCTGGGGATAGGATTGCCAAGGAGCTGGCTGGGGATAGGATGGCGAGGGAGCTGGCTGGGGATAGGATGGCGAGGGAGCTATAGGATGCGAGGGAGATGGCTGGGGATAGGATGGCGAGGGAGCTATAGGATGGCAAGGGAGCTGGCTGGGGATAGGATGGCGAGGGAGCTGGCTGGATATAGGATGGCGAGGGAGCTATATGTTGGCGAGGGAGCTAGCTGGGGATAAGATGGCGAGGGAGCTATAGGTTGGCGAGGGAGCGGGCTGGGGATAGGATGGCGAGGGAGCTGGCTGGGGATAGGATGGTGCGGGAGCTGGCTGGTTATAGGATGCCGAGGGAGCTGGCTGGGGATAGGATGGCGAGGGAGCTATAGGATGCGAGGGAGATGGCTGGGGATAGGATGGCGAGGGAGCTAAAGGATGGCAAGTGAGCTGGCTGGGGATAGGATGGCGAGGGAGCTGGCTGGGGATAGGATGGCGAGGGAGCTGGCTGGGGATAGGATGATGAGGGAGGTTTCTGGGGATAGGATGGCGAGGGAGCTATATGATGGCGAGGGAGCTATAGGATGCGAGGGAGATGGCTGGGGATAGGATGGCGAGGGAGCTGGCTGAGGACAGGATGGCGACGGAGCTGGCTGGAGATAGGATAGCGAGGGAGCTGGCTGGGGATAGGATGGCGAGGGAGCTATAGGATGCGAGGCAGATGGCTAGGGATAGGATGGCGAGGAAGCTATAGGATGGCGAGGGAGCTGGCTGGGGATAGGATGGCGAGGGAGCTATAGGATGCGAGGCAGATGGCTAGGGATAGGATGGCGAGGAAGCTATAGGATGGCGAGGGAGCTGGCTGGGGATAGGATGGCGAGGGAGTTATAGGTTCGCGAGGGAGCTAGCTAGGGATATGATGGCGAGGGAGTTGGCTGGGGAAATGATGGCGAGAGAGCTGGCGGGGGATAGGATGGTGAGGGAGCTATAGGATGGCGAGGGAGCTGGCTGGGGATAGGATAGCGAGGGAGCTGGCTGGGGATAGGATGGCGAGGGAGCTGGCTGGGGAAAGGATGGCGAGGGAGCTATAGGATGGCGAGGGAGCTGGCTGGGGAAAGGATGGCGAGGGAGCTATAGGATGGCGAGGGAGCTGGCTGGGGATAGGATGGCGAGGGAGCTATAGGATGCGAGGCAGATGGCTAGGGATAGGATGGCGAGGAAGCTATAGGATGGCGAGGGAGCTGGCTGGGGATAGGATGGCGAGGGAGTTGGCTGAGGATAGGATGGTGAGGGAGCTGGCTGGGGATAGGATGGCGAGGGAGGTGGCTGAGGATAGGATGGTGAGGGAGCTGGCTGGGGATAGGATGGCGAGGGAGGTGGCTGGGGATAGGATGGCGAGGGAGCTGGCTGGGGATAGGATGGTGAGGGAGCTATAGGATGGTGACGGAGCTGGCTTGGGATAGGATGGTGAGGGAGCTATAGGATGGTGAGGGAGCTGGCTTGGGATAGGATGGAGAGGGAGCTGGCTGGAGATAGGATAGCGAGGGAGCTGGCTGGGGATAGGATGGCGAGGGAGCTGGCTGAGGATAGGATGGCGAGGGAGCTGGCTGGGGATAGGATGGTGAGGGAGCTATAGGATGGTGACGGAGCTGGCTTGGGATAGGATGGTGAGGGAGCTATAGGATGGTGAGGGAGCTGGCTTGGGATAGGATGGAGAGGGAGCTGGCTGGAGATAGGATAGCGAGGGAGCTGGCTGGGGATAGGATGGCGAGGGAGCTGGCTGAGGATAGGATGGCGAGGGAGCTGGCTGGAGATAGGATAGCGAGGGAGCTGGCTGGGGATAGGATGGCGAGGGAGCTGGCTGGGGAAAGGATGGCGAGGAAGCTTTAGGATGCGAGGGAGATGGCTGGGGATAGTATGATGAGGGAGCTATAGGATGGCGAGGGAGCTGGCTGGGGATATAATGGCGAGGTAGCTGGCTGGATATAGGATGGCGAGGGAGCTATATGTTGGCGAGGGAGCTAGCTGGGGATAAGATGGTGAGGGAGCTATAGGTTGGCAAGGGAGCGGGCTGGGGATAGGATGGCGAGGGAGCTGGCTGGGGATAGGATGGCGAGGGAGCTATAGGATGCGAGGGAGATGGCTGGGGATAGGATGGCGAGGGAGCTTGCTGAGGATAGGATTGCCAAGGAGCTGGCTGGGGATAGGATGGCGAGGGAGGTGGATGGGGATAGGATTGTTAGTGAGCTTGCTGGGGATATGTTGGCGACTGAGCTGGCTGGGGATAGGATGGCGAGGGAGCTGGCTGGGGATAGGATGGCGAGGGAGCTGGCTGGGGATAGGATGGCGAGGGAGCTGGCTGGGGAAAGGATGGCGAGGGAGCTATAGGATGGCGAGGGAGCTGGCTGGGGATAGGATGGCGAGGGAGTTGGCTGAGGATAGGATGGTGAGGGAGCTGGCTGGGGATAGGATGGCGAGGGAGGAGGCTGAGGATAGGATGGTGAGGGAGCTGGCTGGGGATAGGATGGCGAGGGAGCTGGCTGGGGATAGGATGGTGAGGGAGCTATAGGATGGTGAGGGAGCTGGCTTGGGATAGGATGGTGAGGGAGCTATAGGATGGTGAGGGAGCTGGCTTGGGATAGGATGGAGAGGGAGCTGGCTGGAGATAGGATAGCGAGGGAGCTGGCTGGGGATAGGATGGCGAGGGAGCTGGCTGAGGATAGGATGGCGAGGGAGCTGGCTGAAAATAGGATAGCGAGGGAGCTGGCTGGGGATAGGATGGCGAGGGAGCTGGCTGGGGATAGGATGGCGAGGGAGCTAGCTGGGGATAGGATGGTGAGGGAGCTATAGGATGGTGAGGGAGCTGGCTTGGGATAGGATGGCGAGGGAGCTATAGGATGGCGAGAGAGCTGGCTGGGGATATAATGGCGAGGTAGCTGGCTGGATATAGGATGGCGAGGGAGCTATATGTTGGCGAGGGAGCTAGCTGGGGATAAGATGGCCAGGGAGCTGGCTGGGGATAGGATGGCAAGGGAGGTGGCTGGGGATAGGATGGCGAGGGAGGTGGCTGGGAATAGGATGGCGAGGGAGCTGGCTGGGGATAGGATGGTGAGGGAGCTATAGGATGCGAGGGAGATGGCTGGGGATAGGATGGCGAGGGAGGTGGCTGGGGATAGGATGGCGAGGGAGCTGGCTGGGGATAGGATGGAGAGGGAATTGGCTGGGGATAGGATGGCGAGGGAGCTGGCTGGGGATAGGTTGGCGAGGGAGCTGGCTGGGGATAGCGAGGGATGGCGAGGGAGCTATAGGATGCGAGGGAGATGGCTGGGGATAGGATGGCAAGGGAGCTGGCTGGGGATAGGATGGCGAGGGAGGTGGCTGGGGATAGGATGGCGAGTTAGCTATAGGATGGCGAGAGAGCTAGCTGGGGATAGGATGGCGAGGGAGTTATAGGTTGGCGAGGGAGCTAGCTAGGGATATGATGGCGAGGGAGTTGGCTGGGGAAATGATGGCGAGAGAGCTGCCTGGGGATAGGATGGTGAGGGAGCTATAGGATGGCGATGGAGCTGGCTGGGGATAGGATGGCGAGGGAGCTGGCTGGGGATAGGATGATGAGGGAGGTTGCTGGGGATAGGATGGCGAGGGAGCTATAGGATGGCGAGGGAGCTGGCTGGGGATAGGATGATGAGGGACCTATAGGATGGCGAGGGAGCTAGTTGGGAATAGGATGGTGAGGTAGTTGGCTGGGGATAGTATTGCGAAGGAGCTGGCTGGGGATAGGATGGCGAGGGAGCTGGCTGGGGATAGGATGATGAGGGAGGTTTCTGGGGATAGGATGGCGAGGCAGCTATATGATGGCGAGGGAGCTATAGGATGCGAGGGAGATGGCTGGGGATAGGATGGTGAGGGAGCTATAGGATGGTGAGGGAGCTGGCTTGGGATAGGATCGTGAGGGAGCTATAGGATGGCGAGGGAGCTGGCTGGAGATAGGATGGAGAGGGAGTTGGCTGGGGATAGGATGGCGAGGGAGCTGGCTGGGGATAGGATGGCGAGGGAATTGGCTGGGGATAGGATGGCGAGGGAGTTGGCTCGGGATAGGATTGCAAGGGAGCTATAGAATGGCGAGGGAGCTAGCTGCGGATAGGATGGCGAGGTAGCTGGCTGGGGATAGGATGTCAAGGGAGCTGGCTGGGGATAGGATAGCGAGTTAGCTGGGGATAGGATGCTTTGGAGGTGGCTGGGGATAGGATGGCGAGGGAGCAAGCTGGGGATATGATGGCGAGGGAGTTGTCTGGGGATAGGATGGCGAGGGAGCTGGCTCGGGATAGGATGGCGAGGGAGCTGGCTGGGGATAGGATGGCGAGGGAGCTGGCTGGGGATAGGATGATGAGGTAGCTGGCTGGGGTAATTATGGCGAGGGAGCTGGCTTGGGATTGGATTGTGAGGGAGCTATAGGATGTCGATGGAGCTGGCTGGGAATAGGATGGCGAGGGATCTATAGGATGCGAGGGAGATGGCTGGGGATAGGATGGCGAGGGAGCTATAGGATGGCGAGGGAGCTATAGGGTGGCGAGGGAGCTGGCTGGGGATAGGTTGGCGAGGGAGCTATACGATGGCGAGGGAGCTAGCTGGGGATAGGATGGCGAGGGAGCTGGCTGGGGATAGGATGGCGAGGGAGGTGGCTGGGGATAGGATGGTGAGGGAGCTGGCTGGGCATAGGATGGTGAGGGAGCTATAGGATGGCGAGGGAGCTGGCTGGAGATAGGTTGGAGAGGGAGTTTGCTGGGGATAGGATGGCGAGGGAGCTGGCTGGGGATAGGATGGCGAGGGAGCTGGCTGGGGATAGGATAGCGAGTTAGCTGGGGATAGGATGCTGGGGAGGTGGCTGGGGATAGGATGGCGAGGGAGCTGGCTGGGGATAGGATGGCGAGGGAGGTGGCTGGGGATAGGATGGCGAGGGAGCTGGCTGGGGATAGGATGGTGAGGGAGCTATAGGATGGCGAGGGAGCTAGCTGGGGATAGGATGGCGAGGGAGTAGGCTAGGGATAGGATGGCGAGGGAGCTATAGGATAGCGAGGGAGCTGGCTGGGGATAGGATGACGAGGGAGCTGGCTGGGGAAAGGATGGCGAGGGAGCTGGCTTGGGATAGGATTGTGAGGGAGCTATAGGATGGCGAGGGAGCTGGCTGGGGATAGGATGGCGAGGGAGCTATAGGATAGCGAGGGAGCTGGCTGGGGATAGGATGACGAGGGAGCTGGCTGGGGAAAGGATGGCGAGGGAGCTGGCTTGGGATAGGATTGTGAGGGAGCTATAGGATGGCGAGGGAGCTGGCTGGGGATAGGATGGCGAGGGAGGTGGCTGGAGATAGGATGGCGAGGGAGGTGGCTGGGGATAGGATGGCAAGGGAGCTGGCTGGGGATAGGATGGCGAGGGAGCTGGCTGGGGATAGGATGGCAAGGTAGCTATAGGATGGCGAGAGAGCTAACTGGGGATAGGATGGCGAGGGAGCTATATGATGGCGAGGGAGCTGGCTGGGGATAGGATGATGAGGGAGGTTGCTGGGGATAGGATGGCGAGGGAGCTATAGGATGGCGAGGGAGCTAGCTGGGAATAGGATGGTGAGGTAGTTGGCTGGGGATAGTATTGCGAGGGAGCTGGCTGGGGATAGGATGGCGAGGGAGCTGGCTGGGGATAGGATGGCGAGGGAGCTGGCTGGGGATAGGATGGCGAGGGAGGTGGCTGGGGATAGGATGGTGAGGGAGGGGGCTGGGAATAGGATGGCGAGGGAGCTGGCTGGGGATAGGATGGCGAGGGAGCTATAGGATGCGAGGGAGATGGCTGGGGATAGGATGGCGAGGGAGGTGGCTGGGGATAGGATGGCGAAGGAGCTGGCTGGGGATAGGATGGAGAGGGAATTGGCTGGGGATAGGATGGCGAGGGAGCTGGCTGGGGATAGGTTGGCAAGGGAGCTGGCTGAGGATAGCGAGGGATGGCGAGGGAGCTATAGGATGCGAGGGAGATGGCTGGGGATAGGATGGCAAGGGAGCTGGCTGGGGATAGGATGGCGAGGGAGGTGGCTGGGGATAGGATGGCGAGGTAGCTATAGGATGGCGAGAGAGCTAGCTGGGGATAGGATGGCGAGGGAGTTATAGGTTGGCGAGGGAGCTAGCTGGGGATATGATGGCGAGGGAGTTGGCTGGGGAAATCATGGCGAGAGAGCTGGCTGGGGATAGGATGGTGAGGGAGCTTGCTGGGGATAGGATGGCGAGGGAGCTGGCTGGGGATAGGATGGTGAGGGAGCTATAGGATGGCGAGGGAGCTGGCTGGGGATAGGATGGAGAGGGAATTGGCTGGGGATAGGATGGTGCGGGAGCTGGCTGGTTATAGGATGCCGAGGGAGCTGGCTGGGGATAGGATGGCGAGGGAGCTATAGGATGCGAGGGAGATGGCTGGGGATAGGATGACGAGGGAGCTATAGGGTGGCGAGGGAGCTGGCTGGGGATAGGTTGGCGAGGGAGCTATACGATGGCGAGGGAGCTAGCTGGGGATAGGATGGCGAGGGAGCTGGCTGGGGATAGGATGGCGAGGGAGGTGGCTGGGGATAGGATGGTGAGGGAGCTGGCTGGGCATAGGATGGTGAGGGAGCTGGCTGGGGATAGGATGGCAAGGTAGCTATAGGATGGCGAGAGAGCTAACTGGGGATAGGATGGCGAGGGAGCTAGCTGGGGATAGGATGGCGAGGGAGGTGGCTGGAGATAGGATGGCGAGGGAGGTGGCTGGGGATAGGATGGCGAGGGAGCTGGCTGGGGATAGGATGGCGAGGGAGCTGGCTGGGGATAGGATGGCAAGGTAGCTATAGGATGGCGAGAGAGCTAACTGGGGATAGGATGGCGAGGGAGCTATATGATGGCGAGGGAGCTGGCTGGGGATAGGATGATGAGGGAGCTGGCTGGGGAAAGGGTGGTGAGGGAGCTGGCTTGGGATAGGATTGTGAGGGAGCTATAGGATGGCGAGGGAGCTGGCTGGGGATAGGATGATGAGGGAGCTGGCTGGGGAAAGGATGGCGAGGGAGCTATAGAATGGCGAGGGAGCTGGCTGGGGATAGGATGATGAGGTTGCTATAGGTTGGCGAGGGAGCTAGCTGCGGATATGATGGCGAGGGAGTTGGCTGGGGAAAGGATGGCGAGAGAGCTGGCTGGGGATAGGATGGTGAGGGAGCTATAGGATGGCGATGGAGCTGGCTGGGGATAGGATGATGAGGGAGGTTGCTGGGGATAGGATGGCGAGGGAGCTGGCTGGGGATAGGATGGCGAGGGAGCTGGCTGGGGATAGGATGGCGAGGGAGGTGGCTGGGGATAGGATGGTGAGGGAGGGGGCTGGGAATAGGATGGCAAGGGAGCTGGCTGGGGATAGGATGGCGAGGGAGCTATAGGATGCGAGGGAGATGGCTGGGGATAGGATGGCGAGGGAGGTGGCTGGGGATAGGATGGCGAAGGAGCTGGCTGGGGATAGGATGGAGAGGGAATTGGCTGGGGATAGGATGGCGAGGGAGCTGGCTGGGGATAGGTTGGCAAGGGAGCTGGCTGGGGATAGCGAGGGATGGCGAGGGAGCTATAGGATGCGAGGGAGATGGCTGGGGATAGGATGGCAAGGGAGCTGGCTGGGGATAGGATGGCGAGGGAGGTGGCTGGGGATAGGATGGCGAGGTAGCTATAGGATGGCGAGAGATCTAGCTGGGGATAGGATGGCGAGGGAGTTATAGATTGGCGAGGGAGCTAGCTGGGGATATGATGGCGAGGGAGTTGGCTGGGGAAATCATGGCGAGAGAGCTGGCTGGGGATAGGATGGTGAGGGAGCTGGCTGGGGATAGGATGATGAGGGAGGTTGCTGGGGATAGGATGGCGAGGGAGCTGGCTGAGGATAGGATTGCCAAGGAGCTGGCTGGGGATAGGATGGCGAGGGAGCTGGCTGGGGATAGGATGGCGAGGGAGCTATAGGATGCGAGGGAGATGGCTGGGGATAGGATGGCGAGGGAGCTGGCTGGGGATAGGATGATGAGGGAGGTTTCTGGGGATAGGATGGCGAGGGAGCTATATGATGGCGAGGGAGCTATAGGATGCGAGGGAGATGGCTGGGGATAGGATGGCGAGGTAGCTATAGGATGGCGAGGGAGCTGGCTGTGGATAGGATGGCGAGGGAGCTGGCTGGGGATAGGATGGCGAGGGAGCTGGCTGTGGATAGGATGGCGAGGGAGATGGCTGGGGATAGGATGGCGAGGGAGCTATAGGATGGCGAGGGAGCTGGCTGGGGATAGGATGGCGAGGGAGCTGGCTGGGGATAGGATGGCGAGGGAGCTATAGGATGCGAGGCAGATGGCTAGGGATAGGATGGCGAGGAAGCTATAGGATGGCGAGGGAGCTGGCTGGGGATAGGATGGCGAGGGAGCTGGCTGAGGATAGGATGGTGAGGGAGCTGGCTGGGGATAGGATGGCGAGGGAGGTGGCTGAGGATAGGATGGAGAGGGAGCTGGCTGGGGATAGGATGGCGACGGAGGTGGCTGGGGATAGGATGGTGAGGGAGCTATAGGATGGCGAGGGAGGTGGCTGGGGATAGGATGGCGAGTGAGCTGGCTGGGGATAGGATGGTGAGGGAGCTATAGGATGGTGAGGGAGCTGGCTTGGGATAGGATGGTGAGGGAGCTATAGGATGGTGAGGGAGCTGGCTTGGGATCGGATGTCAAGGGAGCTGGTTGGGGATAGGATAGCGAGTTAGCTGGGGATAGGATGCTGGGGAGGTGGCTGGGGATAGGATGGCGAGGGAGCTGGCTGGGGATAGGATGGTGAGGGAGCTATAGGATGGCGAGGGAGCTAGCTGGGGATAGGATGGGGAGGGAGTTGGCTGGGGATAGGATGGCGAGGGAGCTGGCTGGGGAAAGGATGGCGAGGGAGCTGGCTGGGGAAAGGATGGCGAGGGAGCTGGCTGTGGATAGGATGGCGAGGTAACTGGCTGGGGATAGGATGGCGAGGGAGCTGGCTGGGGATAGTATTGCGAGGGAGCTATAGGATGGCAAGAGAGTTGGCTGGGGATCGGATGTCAAGGGAGCTGGTTGGGGATAGGATAGCGAGTTAGCTGGGGATAGGATGCTGGGGAGGTGGCTGGGGATAGGATGGCGAGGGAGCTGGCTGGGGATAGGATGATGAGGGAGGTTTCTGGGGATAGGATGGCGAGGGAGCTATATGATGGCGAGGGAGCTATAGGATGCGAGGGAGATGGCTGGGGATAGGATGGCGAGGTAGCTATAGGATGGCGAGGGAGCTGGCTGTGGATAGGATGGCGAGGGAGCTGGCTGGGGATAGGATGGCGAGGGAGCTGGCTGTGGATAGGATGGCGAGGGAGATGGCTGGGGATAGGATGGCGAGGGAGCTATAGGATGGCGAGGGAGCTGGCTGGGGATAGGATGGCGAGGGAGCTGGCTGGGGATAGGATGGCGAGGGAGCTATAGGATGCGAGGCAGATGGCTAGGGATAGGATGGCGAGGAAGCTATAGGATGGCGAGGGAGCTGGCTGGGGATAGGATGGCGAGGGAGCTGGCTGAGGATAGGATGGTGAGGGAGCTGGCTGGGGATAGGATGGCGAGGGAGGTGGCTGAGGATAGGATGGAGAGGGAGCTGGCTGGGGATAGGATGGCGAGGGAGGTGGCTGGGGATAGGATGGTGAGGGAGCTATAGGATGGCGAGGGAGGTGGCTGGGGATAGGATGGCGAGTGAGCTGGCTGGGGATAGGATGGTGAGGGAGCTATAGGATGGTGAGGGAGCTGGCTTGGGATAGGATGGCGAGGGAGCTGGCTGGGGATAGGATGGCGAGGGAGCTGGCTGTGGATAGGATGGCGAGGGAGATGGCTGGGGATAGGATGGCGAGGGAGCTATAGGATGGCGAGGGAGCTGGCTGGGGATAGGATGGCGAGGGAGCTGGCTGGGGATAGGATGGCGAGGGAGCTATAGGATGCGAGGCAGATGGCTAGGGATAGGATGGCGAGGAAGCTATAGGATGGCGAGGGAGCTGGCTGGGGATAGGATGGCGAGGGAGCTGGCTGAGGATAGGATGGTGAGGGAGCTGGCTGGGGATAGGATGGCGAGGGAGGTGGCTGAGGATAGGATGGAGAGGGAGCTGGCTGGGGATAGGATGGCGAGGGAGGTGGCTGGGGATAGGATGGTGAGGGAGCTATAGGATGGCGAGGGAGGTGGCTGGGGATAGGATGGCGAGTGGGCTGGCTGGGGATAGGATGGTGAGGGAGCTATAGGATGGTGAGGGAGCTGGCTTGGGATAGGATGGTGAGGGAGCTATAGGATGGTGAGGGAGCTGGCTTGGGATCGGATGTCAAGGGAGCTGGTTGGGGATAGGATAGCGAGTTAGCTGGGGATAGGATGCTGGGGAGGTGGCTGAGGATAGGATGGCGAGGGAGCTGGCTGGGGATAGGATGGTGAGGGAGCTATAGGATGGCGAGGGAGCTAGCTGGGGATAGGATGGGGAGGGAGTTGGCTGGGGATAGGATGGCGAGGGAGCTGGCTGGGGAAAGGATGGCGAGGGAGCTGGCTGGGGAAAGGATGGCGAGGGAGCTGGCTGGGGAAAGGATGGCGAGGGAGCTGGCTGTGGATAGGATGGCGAGGTAACTGGCTGGGGATAGGATGGCGAGGGAGCTGGCTGGGGATAGTATTGCGAGGGAGCTATAGGATGGCAAGAGAGTTGGCTGGGGATCGGATGTCAAGGGAGCTGGTTGGGGATAGGATAGCGAGTTAGCTGGGGATAGGATGCTGGGGAGGTGGCTGGGGATAGGATGGCGAGGGAGCTGGCTGGGGATAGGATGATGAGGGAGGTTTCTGGGGATAGGATGGCGAGGGAGCTATATGATGGCGAGGGAGCTATAGGATGCGAGGGAGATGGCTGGGGATAGGATGGCGAGGTAGCTATAGGATGGCGAGGGAGCTGGCTGTGGATAGGATGGCGAGGGAGCTGGCTGGGGATAGGATGGCGAGGGAGCTGGCTGTGGATAGGATGGCGAGGGAGATGGCTGGGGATAGGATGGCGAGCGAGCTATAGGATGGCGAGGGAGCTGGCTGGGGATAGGATGGCGAGGGAGCTGGCTGGGGATAGGATGGCGAGGGAGCTATAGGATGCGAGGCAGATGGCTAGGGATAGGATGGCGAGGAAGCTATAGGATGGCGAGGGAGCTGGCTGGGGATAGGATGGCGAGGGAGCTGGCTGAGGATAGGATGGTGAGGGAGCTGGCTGGGGATAGGATGGCGAGGGAGGTGGCTGAGGATAGGATGGAGAGGGAGCTGGCTGGGGATAGGATGGCGAGGGAGGTGGCTGGGGATAGGATGGTGAGGGAGCTATAGGATGGCGAGGGAGGTGGCTGGGGATAGGATGGCGAGTGAGCTGGCTGGGGATAGGATGGTGAGGGAGCTATAGGATGGTGAGGGAGCTGGCTTGGGATAGGATGGTGAGGGAGCTATAGGATGGTGAGGGAGCTGGCTTGGGATCGGATGTCAAGGGAGCTGGTTGGGGATAGGATAGCGAGTTAGCTGGGGATAGGATGCTGGGGAGGTGGCTGGGGATAGGATGGCGAGGGAGCTGGCTGGGGATAGGATGGTGAGGGAGCTATAGGATGGCGAGGGAGCTAGCTGGGGATAGGATGGGGAGGGAGTTGGCTGGGGATAGGATGGCGAGGGAGCTGGCTGGGGAAAGGATGGCGAGGGAGCTGGCTGGGGAAAGGATGGCGAGGGAGCTGGCTGTGGATAGGATGGCGAGGTAACTGGCTGGGGATAGGATGGCGAGGGAGCTGGCTGGGGATAGTATTGCGAGGGGAGCTATAGGATGGCAAGAGAGTTGGCTGGGGATCGGATGTCAAGGGAGCTGGTTGGGGATAGGATAGCGAGTTAGCTGGGGATAGGATGCTGGGGAGGTGGCTGGGGATAGGATGGCGAGGGAGCTGGCTGGGGATAGGATGATGAGGGAGGTTTCTGGGGATAGGATGGCGAGGGAGCTATATGATGGCGAGGGAGCTATAGGATGCGAGGGAGATGGCTGGGGATAGGATGGCGAGGTAGCTATAGGATGGCGAGGGAGCTGGCTGTGGATAGGATGGCGAGGGAGCTGGCTGGGGATAGGATGGCGAGGGAGCTGGCTGTGGATAGGATGGCGAGGGAGATGGCTGGGGATAGGATGGCGAGGGAGCTATAGGATGGCGAGGGAGCTGGCTGGGGATAGGATGGCGAGGGAGCTGGCTGGGGATAGGATGGCGAGGGAGCTATAGGATGCGAGGCAGATGGCTAGGGATAGGATGGCGAGGAAGCTATAGGATGGCGAGGGAGCTGGCTGGGGATAGGATGGCGAGGGAGCTGGCTGAGGATAGGATGGTGAGGGAGCTGGCTGGGGATAGGATGGCGAGGGAGGTGGCTGAGGATAGGATGGAGAGGGAGCTGGCTGGGGATAGGATGGCGAGGGAGGTGGCTGGGGATAGGATGGTGAGGGAGCTATAGGATGGCGAGGGAGGTGGCTGGGGATAGGATGGCGAGTGAGCTGGCTGGGGATAGGATGGTGAGGGAGCTATAGGATGGTGAGGGAGCTGGCTTGGGATAGGATGGCGACGGAGCTGGCTGGGGATAGGATGGCGAGGGAGCTGGCTGTGGATAGGATGGCGAGGGAGATGGCTGGGGATAGGATGGCGAGGGAGCTATAGGATGGCGAGGGAGCTGGCTGGGGATAGGATGGCGAGGGAGCTGGCTGGGGATAGGATGGCGAGGGAGCTATAGGATGCGAGGCAGATGGCTAGGGATAGGATGGCGAGGAAGCTATAGGATGGCGAGGGAGCTGGCTGGGGATAGGATGGCGAGGGAGCTGGCTGAGGATAGGATGGTGAGGGAGCTGGCTGGGGATAGGATGGCGAGGGAGGTGGCTGAGGATAGGATGGAGAGGGAGCTGGCTGGGGATAGGATGGCGAGGGAGGTGGCTGGGGATAGGATGGTGAGGGAGCTATAGGATGGCGAGGGAGGTGGCTGGGGATAGGATGGCGAGTGAGCTGGCTGGGGATAGGATGGTGAGGGAGCTATAGGATGGTGAGGGAGCTGGCTTGGGATAGGATGGTGAGGGAGCTATAGGATGGTGAGGGAGCTGGCTTGGGATCGGATGTCAAGGGAGCTGGTTGGGGATAGGATAGCGAGTTAGCTGGGGATAGGATGCTGGGGAGGTGGCTGAGGATAGGATGGCGAGGGAGCTGGCTGGGGATAGGATGGTGAGGGAGCTATAGGATGGCGAGGGAGCTAGCTGGGGATAGGATGGGGAGGGAGTTGGCTGGGGATAGGATGGCGAGGGAGCTGGCTGGGGAAAGGATGGCGAGGGAGCTGGCTGGGGAAAGGATGGCGAGGGAGCTGGCTGGGGAAAGGATGGCGAGGGAGCTGGCTGTGGATAGGATGGCGAGGTAACTGGCTGGGGATAGGATGGCGAGGGAGCTGGCTGGGGATAGTATTGCGAGGGAGCTATAGGATGGCAAGAGAGTTGGCTGGGGATCGGATGTCAAGGGAGCTGGTTGGGGATAGGATAGCGAGTTAGCTGGGGATAGGATGCTGGGGAGGTGGCTGGGGATAGGATGGCGAGGGAGCTGCTGGGGATAGGATGATGAGGGAGGTTTCTGGGGATAGGATGGCGAGGGAGCTATATGATGGCGAGGGAGCTATAGGATGCGAGGGAGATGGCTGGGGATAGGATGGCGAGGTAGCTATAGGATGGCGAGGGAGCTGGCTGTGGATAGGATGGCGAGGGAGCTGGCTGGGGATAGGATGGCGAGGGAGCTGGCTGTGGATAGGATGGCGAGGGAGATGGCTGGGGATAGGATGGCGAGCGAGCTATAGGATGGCGAGGGAGCTGGCTGGGGATAGGATGGCGAGGGAGCTGGCTGGGGATAGGATGGCGAGGGAGCTATAGGATGCGAGGCAGATGGCTAGGGATAGGATGGCGAGGAAGCTATAGGATGGCGAGGGAGCTGGCTGGGGATAGGATGGCGAGGGAGCTGGCTGAGGATAGGATGGTGAGGGAGCTGGCTGGGGATAGGATGGCGAGGGAGGTGGCTGAGGATAGGATGGAGAGGGAGCTGGCTGGGGATAGGATGGCGAGGGAGGTGGCTGGGGATAGGATGGTGAGGGAGCTATAGGATGGCGAGGGAGGTGGCTGGGGATAGGATGGCGAGTGAGCTGGCTGGGGATAGGATGGTGAGGGAGCTATAGGATGGTGAGGGAGCTGGCTTGGGATAGGATGGTGAGGGAGCTATAGGATGGTGAGGGAGCTGGCTTGGGATCGGATGTCAAGGGAGCTGGTTGGGGATAGGATAGCGAGTTAGCTGGGGATAGGATGCTGGGGAGGTGGCTGGGGATAGGATGGCGAGGGAGCTGGCTGGGGATAGGATGGTGAGGGAGCTATAGGATGGCGAGGGAGCTAGCTGGGGATAGGATGGGGAGGGAGTTGGCTGGGGATAGGATGGCGAGGGAGCTGGCTGGGGAAAGGATGGCGAGGGAGCTGGCTGGGGAAAGGATGGCGAGGGAGCTGGCTGTGGATAGGATGGCGAGGTAACTGGCTGGGGATAGGATGGCGAGGGAGCTGGCTGGGGATAGTATTGCGAGGGAGCTATAGGATGGCAAGAGAGTTGGCTGGGGATCGGATGTCAAGGGAGCTGGTTGGGGATAGGATAGCGAGTTAGCTGGGGATAGGATGCTGGGGAGGTGGCTGGGGATAGGATGGCGAGGGAGCTGGCTGGGGATAGGATGGCGAGGGAGCTTGCTGGGGATAGGATGGTGAGGGAGCTATAGGATGGCGAGGGAGCTAGCTGGGGATAGGATGGCGAGGGAGTTGGCTGGGGATAGGATGGCGAGGGAGCTGGCTGGGGAAAGGATGGCGAGGGAGCTGGCTGGGGATAGGATGGCGAGGGAGCTAGAGGATGGCGAGGGAGCTGGCTGGGGATAGGATGGAGAGGGAATTGGCTGGGGATAGGATGGCGAGGGAGCTGGCTGGGGATAGGATGGAGAGGGAATTGGCTGGGGATAGGATGGCGAGGGAGCTGGCTGGGGATAGGATGGCGAGGGAGCTATAGGATGCGAGGGAGCTGGCTGGGGAAGTTATGGCGAGGGAGCGGGCTTGGGATAGGATTGTGAGGGAGCTATAGGATGGCGAGGGAGCTGGCTGGGAAAAGGATGGCGAGGGAGCTATAGGATGCGAGGGAGATGGCTGGGGATAGGATGGCGAGGGAGCTATAGGATGGCGAGGGAGCTGGCTGGGGATAGGATGGCGAGGGAGCTGGCTGGGGATAGGATGGCGAGGGAGGTTGCTGGGGATAGGATGGCGAGTGAGGTTGCTGGGAATAGGATGGCGAGGGAGCTGGCTGGGGATAGGATGGTGAGGGAGCTATAGGATGGTGAGGGAGCTGGCTGGGGATAGGATGGGGAGGGAATTGGCTGGGGATAGGATGGCGAGGGAGCTGGCTGGGGATAGGATGGCGAGGGAGCTATTGGATGGGAGGGAGATGGCTGGGGATAGGATGGCGAGGGAGGTGGCTGGGGATAGGATGGCGAGGGAGATAGCTGGGGATAGGATGGCGAGGGAGGTGGCTGAGGATAGGATGGAGAGGGAGCTGGCTGGGGATAGGATGGCGAGGGAGGTGGCTGGGGATAGGATGGTGAGGGAGCTATAGGATGGCGAGGGAGGTGGCTGGGGATAGGATGGCGAGTGAGCTGGCTGGGGATAGGATGGTGAGGGAGCTATAGGATGGTGAGGGAGCTGGCTTGGGATAGGATGGTGAGGGAGCTATAGGATGGTGAGGGAGCTGGCTTGGGATCGGATGTCAAGGGAGCTGGTTGGGGATAGGATAGCGAGTTAGCTGGGGATAGGATGCTGGGGAGGTGGCTGGGGATAGGATGGCGAGGGAGCTGGCTGGGGATAGGATGGTGAGGGAGCTATAGGATGGCGAGGGAGCTAGCTGGGGATAGGATGGGGAGGGAGTTGGCTGGGGATAGGATGGCGAGGGAGCTGGCTGGGGGAAAGGATGGCGAGGGAGCTGGCTGGGGAAAAGATGGCGAGGGAGCTGGCTGTGGATAGGATGGCGAGGTAACTGGCTGGGGATAGGATGGCGAGGGAGCTGGCTGGGGATAGTATTGCGAGGGAGCTATAGGATGGCAAGAGAGTTGGCTGGGGATCGGATGTCAAGGGAGCTGGTTGGGGATAGGATAGCGAGTTAGCTGGGGATAGGATGCTGGGGAGGTGGCTGGGGATAGGATGGCGAGGGAGCTGGCTGGGGATAGGATGGCGAGGGAGCTTGCTGGGGATAGGATGGTGAGGGAGCTATAGGATGGCGAGGGAGCTAGCTGGGGATAGGATGGCGAGGGAGTTGGCTGGGGATAGGATGGCGAGGGAGCTGGCTGGGGATAGGATGGTGAGGGAGCTATAGGATGGCGAGGGAGCTGGCTGGGGATAGGATGGGGAGGGAATTGGCTGGGGATAGGATGGCGAGGGAGCTGGCTGGGGATAGGATGGCGAGGAAGCTATTGGATGCGAGGGAGATGGCTGGGGATAGGATGGCGAGGGAGGTGGCTGGGGATAGGATGGCGAGGGAGATAGCTGGGGATAGGATGATGAGGGAGCTATAGGATGGCGAGGGAGCTATAGGATGGTGAGGGAGCTGGCTTGGGATAGGATGGCGAGGGAGGGTGGCTGGGGATAGGATGATGAGGGAGCTATAGGATGGCGAGGGAGCTGGCTGGAGATAGGATGGAGAGGGAGTTGGCTGGGGATAGGATGGCGAGGGAGCTGGTTGTTGATAGGATGGCGAGGGAGCTGGCTTTAGATAGGATGGCGAGGGAGTTGGCTGGGGATAGGATGGCGAGGGAGCTGGCTGGGGATAGGATGGCGAGGGAGCTATAGGATGCGAGGGAGATGGCTGGGGATAGGATGGCGAGGGAGCTGGCTGGGGATAGGATGGCGAGGGAGGTGGCTGGGGATAGGATGGCGAGGGAGGTGGCTGGGGATAGGTTGGCGAGGGAGCTGGCGGGGATAGGATGGCGAGGGAGGTGGCTGGGGATAGGATGGCGAGGGAGCTATAGGATGGCGAGGGAGCTGGCTGGGGATAGGATGGCGAGGGAGCTGGCTGGGGATAGGATGGCGAGGGAGCTATAGGATGCGAGGCAGATGGCTAGGGATAGGATGGCGAGGAAGCTATAGGATGGCGAGGGAGCTGGCTGGGGATAGGATGGCGAGGGAGCTGGCTGAGGATAGGATGGTGAGGGAGCTGGCTGGGGATAGGATGGCGAGGGAGGTGCTGAGGATAGGATGGAGAGGGAGCTGGCTGGGGATAGGATGCGAGGGAGATGCTGGGGATAGGATGGTGAGGGAGCTATAGGATGGCGAGGGAGGTGGCTGGGGATAGGATGGCGAGTGAGCTGGCTGGGGATAGGATGGTGAGGGAGCTATAGGATGGTGAGGGAGCTGGCTTGGGATCGGATGTCAAGGCAGCTGGTTGGGGATAGGATAGCGAGTTAGCTGGGGATAGGATGCTGGGGAGGTGGCTGGGGATAGGATGGCGAGGGAGCTGGCTGGGGAAAGGATGGCGAGGGAGCTGGCTGGGGAAAGGATGGCGAGGGAGCTGGCTGTGGATAGGATGGCGAGGTAACTGGCTGGGGATAGGATGGCGAGGGAGCTGGCTGGGGATAGTATTGCGAGGGAGCTATAGGATGGCAGAGAGTTGGCTGGGGATCGGATGTCAAGGGAGCTGGTTGGGGATAGATAGCGAGTTAGCTGGGGATAGGATGCTGGGAGGTGGCTGGGGATAGGATGGCGAGGGAGCTGGCTGGGGATAGGATGATGAGGGAGGTTTCTGGGGATAGGATGGCGAGGGAGCTATATGATGGCGAGGGAGCTATAGGATGCGAGGGAGATGGCTGGGGATAGGATGGCGAGGTAGCTATAGGATGGCGAGGGAGCTGGCTGTGGATAGGATGGCGAGGGAGCTGGCTGGGGATAGGATGGCGAGGGAGCTGCTGTGGATAGGATGGCGAGGGAGATGGCTGGGGATAGGATGGCGAGTGAGCTATAGGATGGCGAGGGAGCTGGCTGGGGATAGGATGGCGAGGGAGCTGGCTGGGGATAGGATGGCGAGGGAGCTATAGGATGCGAGGCAGATGGCTAGGATAGGATGGCGAGGAGCTGATAGGATGGCGAGGGAGCTGCTGGGGGATAGGATGGCGAGGGAGTGGCTGAGGAAAGGAAGGAGAGAGAAAAGGAGGGCGATGAAGGAAGAAGAGGGAAGGAGG